>NC_026003.2:84167021-84182408 GCF_000442705.2 Elaeis guineensis
CAAGAACCGCCATCTCCATTCCCATTCTCTCCAAAACCAAGGATCTAGCTCAACGTTGTTCTCCCTTCTCCTCTCCACCACAAATCACCGCCTGGGAAAGGGGATTTTCACGTCTTCTCCCTTTGATTGAAATGGTTGGAGCATGCCCTAGCCTCCACCGTTCTTCTCAAATCCGCCTCTTCTCTCGCCAAAATTCCTCTCCATTCTTTTGTAATCCTTCTTCCACTCATCCACTTAATCCTCCAAGTCTCTCTGCCTGCTGCTGTGTTGAGAATGGCTCCGAAGATGAAGCTTCCTCAAAGAAGAAAGTCGGTCCGTGAGCTAGAAGAAAATTTCGGAGAAAAAGGCAAGCTGCTCAGTCCTCCACTACTCCCACTCCGGCTTCTGTGTCAGCTCAAGGTCCTTCTCAATCATCCCTAAGCCCCAGTAAGATCCCTCTATCTGATAGGAAAGTTGAAACCGGAAAGAATGTGGATTTTTGATTCTTTGAAAAAGAAGGTTTCACATTTGGAACAAAAATTAAAAACCAGGGTTGGGGTTTCTACTGCTCTCTTAAGGAAGTCACTTTTGTAGACCTAGTTAGAGAATTTTATCAGAATTTGCAATATGGGAATGGAACAGTGACTTCAACAGTTAAGGGAGTTGATATTTGTCTGGATCCTGTCATTTGGGAGAAATACTTCATTTGCCCTGTAAGGGTTATTCTTATATGGAACTCCCTGTGAAGGAAGAGGGAATCAGTGTGATTTTAGGGGGAACCTACACAGAAAGCTTAAATAAATTGGAAGCAAAAATTTTGTCTATTGAGATGAGGATCTTACATCAGTTAGTGACGAAGCTCTTCTTCCCTAGGAGTGGTAGGCATGATCTACTTTCCAGCAGAGATATTTGTATTATGTTTCATGTTATCACTCAAACCCCCCTGAACCTCCCGGCATTAATGATAGAGGCCATGAGAGAGACATTGAACAGATCCAAGGCACATTTGCCTTTTGGTATGGCCCTTACTCGAGTTTTTAGGAGGTTTGGAGTTAGCTTTGAGGGGGAGGCATCTACTAAGCTCTCTCACGTAGACACCTTCAACCAACACACTCTACACCGCATGGGATTTACAAAAACTGATGGTGGTTGGATCAAGGGTTCTGAGGAGAGAGCTGAGGACAGAGTTGAAGACAGAGCTGAAGAAGAAGGTCCATCATCTCCTATCCATGACTTCAGGGCAGCATCACTAGATATCCAGTTTATTCCAGATCCAGATGCTGGCCCTTCAGAGTTCACCAGGAGGTCCACACCAGTACATCAGCCAGAGAGCAGTGCACCTTCTTCAGAGTTCAGACTGGCTGATGATCAGATCGAGCAGATATCTCAGCGTGTGGCTTCGTTGCTATCTAGACAGTGGAGCACTACTACATTTACACCAGGGGCCACTTCATCTGATCAGACTTTGACTCCCCATATCTCCACTGTGTTTCAGTTGATCTCAGATCAGTCTATCCGGATTCAGCAGCTTGAGGACACCGTTTGGAGACTGACTGGGAGAGTTCTTGACTTGCAGGGGCAAGTCCTAGCTTTGGCCCATCCTCAGCCACAGGAGAGCACTATTGAGGTCACAGACCTTACTGCAGAGGCTGGCAGGCTCAGAGGTGCATTGGAGGGTGGCTATGAGTTATTGAGGAGAGAGATCAGAGGCTCGAGTGAGCATGCATCTACTCAGTTCACTGCTCTACTTCAGTCTGTTTTCAGAGCACTGAACGTTCTTGATTCCATCAGACTCACTCTTTCTGTCCAGTCCTTGGCCTCGCAACGTTCTCAGCCTCCTAGTTCATCTCGCTCACCTGCTCGTGCCAGAGGCAGACGGGGTAGAGGACGTTCTTCTGGTCGAGATCCATCATCTCCTCACCTATATCTGATGACTCCGATCCTTCTAGTCATGATCCTTACTAGATCCTAGGTGTTAGTCTCTTGTTCTTTCTAGGATCTGTATTTTGGGGCCATGTAATGACATTAGCTAGCTGACTTTTATGTTATGAAATTTGTATTGAAACAATTATGGTTTTAATCATCTTTTACTTATATATCTACTTTTTGTAATGTTGTCAATCATCTTTTGGTAATATATCCTCTCCTTGTTGAAATATCTTCTCCTTGTTGATGATTGCTGTTAATGAATGCTGGGGGAGCAAACATTAATGATAAGCACTAGTAGTTTGAAGAAACATTAAAGAGAAAATATATTCAGAAAAAGAGGGAGAGTTAACAATGTTTGATGATGTCAAAAAGGAGGAGAAATTAAAGAAAAAGCAACCCATCAAAAGCAAAACTACAAATTATGAGAAATTAAAGAAAAAGAAACCCATCAAAAGCAAAATTATAAATTCTTTGAAATAAAATAAATGAATTGGGGAGAAATTAAAGAACAATATCCGAAGTAACATTATTAAATGACTTAAAAATACAATGAGTAAATTGCTAAGTACAATGCAAATGAGCAACCTTTAAAATTACTTCTTTAAACATGCTCTGATATGCTTTAAAATTTTTACTTGCTCTGATACATCTTAAATTTAACATGCTCAAATATACTTTACAAATTAACTCTTAGACATGCAGTGGTACACTTAATTATTTTTACTCTGATACTAAAACTAAACAATCAAATGAGAATGAGCAAATTTTCAAGATACAACTTGCTCTGATAACAAAAATAAATTTTCTGCTCTAACACTGAAATCACATAATCCAATGAGCAAATTTTCAAATCTTCAAGCAAATGGGCAAACTATTTATGCATATGACCATTTGTATCACATGCCAAAAGAATCAATATTCTTTTCAAGCATATGCACCTATAATGCATCCTTTTGAAATTCATGATTCACATAAATGCTTTTGTTCAAGTGTTTTGTCATCATCAAAAAGGGAGAGATTGTTGCTCCTAGATTGATTTTGATGATTACAAAGCAGATTGAAGGGATACCAATATTTTTATTTGAAAAAATCTTTGTGCTCTTCAGGGGCAAAATCATAATTTTACCAAAACCCTGATTTAATAGTATCATTTGGTAGAACAAAAGATTTATGATTTATTGGCGAAAATTTCATTATTTTTGGACTTGTATTTTTGAAGTTATGAATGTTTGAAATCCATGAGTCGACTCATGAGTCAGCTCATGGCACAATGAGCAGCTTGGCACGCATAATTTTCAGTTTGGCACGCTGAATTTTTGGCTTGGCACGGCCTGTGAGTCGACTCATGAGTCGACCCACAAGGCATGAGTCGACTCATGAGTCGACTTCTGCAGTTTTGGGCCAAAAATTACAGAAACTCATTTTTGGTTGTTGCAACAGAGGTCGACTCATGAGTCGACCCCTGAGGCATGAGTCGACCATGAGTCGACCCCTGCGATGGGATTTTTCCACAACGGCTAGTTTTTAACCCGTTTTAAGTGCTTTAAATACTCATTTAATGTGCTCTAACAGCTCTTTTTCTGCCTAGAATATTTTCCTCTATTTCTTAAAGCTATAAAAGGTTTCAAAAGGTGAGAAACACACAAGAGATCAAGAAGAGAAAGAAAGAGATTGAAAAGAAAAAGAAGAGCATTCAAGAGAGCATTCAAGAGCATTCAAAAGAGAAAGGGTTTCTCAAGCCAACTTTTCAGCCCTAATCAAGAGCTCATTTAAAGTCTTCAAGAAGCCAACAATCAAAGCTCACTAACTCCTCAAGCGCTCAATCAATTCTTCATCCACTTTGAGGAAATCCAAAAAGGGGCTTCTTCTCTTGAGTAAAGTGTATTTATAGTTATATTCGCTCATTAAAGGAGCTTTTCTTGTACTTATTTGTGCTATAAATTATTTTACTCATTTTGAGTAATTGTTTTTATTTTGGAGGGGTTCCAAAACAAGGAAAGGTTGATCCGAACCTGAAATCAGAGTGTATTGGGTTGGCTTGTACCTGGAAAACAAGTGGACTAGCTTGGGATAGCTAGTGTCGAAGTTTCCGATGTTTGTATTCAGGTTGAATACAAGTTTAGTGGATTGGAATTTCCAAGTAGGAGCTTGGGGAGTGGATGTAGGTGCAAGGTTGGCATCGAACCACTATAAATCATTGTGTTTGTGGTGTGCATAATTGCTTCTCTTTAACTCTTCATTATTTCCTTGCTCTCTTGCTTTAGGCAATTAATCTTGAACTAAGGTTTTCTCCTCATTCATTTTGCTATTGACAAATATTTTTATAAGTCATTAGTTAAGCTTAAAATTTTTAGAAACCCAATTCATCCCCCCTCTTGGGTTGCATAGCTGGGCAACAATGCCATATAATAATCATATAATAGAATCTTAGATCTAGAGATTTTTTAATTTTATAAAATAAATTTTAATTTATTTTAGTCTTCCACTGCATGATCTTGAAAAAGTTTTAAGATCTAATCCTAAAATCCTAGATCTGGTTCCTTCAGCATCTTCTCCAAGAGAATCTGGAGCAGGTGTATCCAGATTGTAGGAGACTTTCTCTTGAGTGAAAATAATTTTCAAGTTTCTTAACCAGTCAACATAGTTAGGTCCGGTCAATTTGTTTGCATCTAGGATACCTCTAAGTAAAAGTGAGAATACCATTAGTATAGTTAATCTACAACAACAAGAACATAACATAAGTGGATGACTCATGATGACATTCACAACTAGACTAGGACTTTTATTTAATTATGTCTCTCACTATTTTATCGAACTTCATAGCCCTCATCTATGAAAATCGAGAAGCATACTAATGTCTCTTAGTGGGATTGAGATCCTTATTCCTCACAAACATCTTGTGGATGGCACAACAAGTATTCATGAGTTCAAGAGTAGGTAACTCTTTATCAATTATACTTTTATAATTCTCAACATCTTTCACTCTGACCTCTAGATCACATATAGTCTTATGGATAGCATAATAAATTATAGTGTTCTAGTTAAGTTGACCCTTCAATCCTATATGATCATACTTAAACAATGCTGCCCTTGTGAATAGCATAACATAGCAACACTATTCAAATATGCCATAAGCATCAATATGTACTTGATCAATATCATGCCAATTTTTATAGTAAGTCTTGTGGATAGCACCATAAGCTCACTAAGATCTTGATATACTCTATCAATCAAGTTTGAAGGAAGGCCCTTGTAATGTCTACATCACTAATCAATATAAGTCCAAAAATCAACAAAATCAAATTGGCCAGATAAGTAGATGGGAGGCTCCCCATAGCTTTTCTAGACACCAACAGAGTTGGTCAAGCCAGCATACGGACTTTATTAGAAAATCACCATTGATACTTTTCTTGACATCAATTGATCTTAAGAATTCAATTTTTGATTTAAAAATGAATCCTGACATTACAACTTAATATAATTTTTATGAGGGACTTTAAACTAATCTCGGCACATCTTAACTACAACTACATAAAATATACTTTACATATTATGCAATGCTTCTACAATTCATAATTGTAGTCATATAATCATGCCAAAATTATATAAGGGTGCAATTGAGATCAAAATATATGATAAGGATATCAAAAAAATATAGCAAATCCTAATCACATTAGACATGCAAAACACTCTTAACCATACATCGATCTAAGCATCATACTACCATGATAATATAAATTTCAAAATTATCATAAATTTATAATTTAATAACTAGAATTTAACATCATGGTATATATAAAGTCAAAAATATTTTTTTGAGTTTAAAGACAGATGCTAAAAATAATGTAGCATATTTGGCAGGATATATGATCAATAATAATTCTATGTAACAATTTTATCCTTGTTTGATCGAATTAGACAAAGATGGCTCTATTACCACTGTTGAATTTTGATCATGTAGTAAAAAATAATTTTTAAAATTTTTAAAATCAAACAAGTCAATAGTTTTATCAAATAAAACTATTGAGCCGGAATTCAAACCCTAGAATCATCTTGCCGATATCGATAAAACAAAATCAAACATGCAAAAGAGATAGAATTTTATACTTTCACTAAAATAAAAATGTGGCATGTTATGTTCTCCACAAGACCCCAAGAAAGAAGTCCTCCAATGGTGATCCACATGGAAGTTGGCCAAGGTCTTTTCCAACCAGTGCGCTGCCATAGCCTTGTCTTCTCAAGAATACTGTCGGCTTCAAATTTGCATCACGATCATGCCAAAGCCCAGTTGCTTTCGATCTTACCATCAGAATGACATTAGGAAGATACTCTTCAGATATCATACAACCTAGAATTTTATTTTTAGCTCCAACATATAGAAAAATCAAACTCTAGGGCACTCTAGCAATACTTGCTAAAAATCTCACCACCCTTCTTACAACTTTTGCCACTCAAATTTTCTTTTTTTTTTTCTCATAATTTTTTTATAATTTCTTCTATATTTACCACATCCCTCCTCTCTGATATAAATCCAAAATCTAAGCAAGAAGACATTTGGGGCATCCCCTATAAATAGGGGACCAAGGGATGTCACATGGGATGAAGGGGTGCCAAACTTTGGTGCTTCAACTTCCCATGCATGGAATAAATTCATCAAGTAAATTTTTGGTGCATCAGATGCTTATAGTAGAAGGACTCTCTTTCTTCTATGTGTCATAAAAAATTCAATCAATTTTGGTGACAAAACATAGGAGATCTGGTTGGGAAATTATGACAATGCGTAGAAATTAAGAGCCTTCATTAAGAAGGACTCTTTATTTCACATGCCAAAAATAAAGGGGTGGCATTTATTTTTTGCCATGGGTTCTAGTGGGTATAGAGGAGTCCTTATTCACTTAAAATTATTTCAAGTTGGATAAGGATCCAATTTAAATTGACCCAATCCCATTAGGTCAAAGGCAACTGGTCTAGGTTAGCTCAAACACTTTGAACCAAACCAATTTGGGAACTTGGGTTAATACAATATGCTAGCATATCAAATTAACCCATAAAATTTATATTAAACTCTAATTAAATTAGATCAAGGCTAAATTTTAAAGCATGTCACTCATTGAGTTTCAAATCTAGCTAGTAGTGGATCAAGACTTTTGATGTAACCCTAATCCAATGAGATTAGATCACCCGAAGAGTTTCAATCAACTTGGACTCTTCCAAATTGACTCGAGAATTAAATTTTTTTAATTCTAATGAATCTACAAGTCAAAATTGATATTTAGCAATGTGTCATAATGACACAAAAGATTTAAAATTTTGATGAAAATTTATCAAAATACCCTTTAATGGTAAGTTCTCGTGCAATTCAATCCTTCAGTCAAACAACATCTCAGATGAATTGTTGGCATAGAAATATGTCAAATTTAATCACTTATCATTATGTATCTCAATTTGAATATGATGATTCAGTTGATGATACATTAGAAACTCTTTTTTAATTATCATCTTGCTTTGGCCAAAGACTTTCGAACCATCATTCTATGAGATCACATAAGATGTTCGCTCTTCTTATTAGGAGTGACTGATCCCTTATTGATCACTCACAACCTTCATGCATACTTTACCATATTTAGAACACCCCACACAAGGATCAAAGAACCAAGTTAGGTAGCAAATCAAAATATGGATCCATGTACACAAGGTACTATGATGACCTCAGATCAAAGGATCACTTACACAACTCCCACTAGAGAAACATCAGTTGACATGTAAATAAGACTCTATCTGATATTCTCTCATAGGTTAATTCAGTGAACTCATTCTCTAATGAGCATCTATATCCTTATATTAGTATCACCATACAAGTAATTGTGAAATCAACCACTCTCATTTCTGAGCATACATAGGATATGCTAATCTTACCGATATCATTGATCTCTGACTTAATATACCAACGACTAAGAATATTTTAGATCAGGGCTATTAAGGATTTGATCTCACTGATGTGATCTCATCATGGCCCTAAAACCATTGTCCAAACCTATGAGGTTCATTATAATCTTAAGAATAACAAGATGTAGCATATAATGAATCAAAAATACCTATTTTATTAATATAAATATTAATTTACATGAGTTTGAAAGATAAATTATAATAAATGTCTCATCACATCACATATGCGATTGACTTGTAGGGTATTATTCTTTCAGATAAAAGATTCAAGATCTTGAGAAAAAATTAATGGAGATATAGATTGAAAATCATTCTCAAAGTGGAAGAGATTTCAGCCTACGATCTCCTTTTTCTCAATAAATTCTTGATGAACTAGTTCCTCTTTAGTTCAAGATGCATGTCGTGAAATCATTCAATGGTTTTGCTGATCTTTTAGACCATCTTGAAGGTTTCAGAACTATTATGGGACTGCAAGGGGCGTCTAATGCCCTACTCTGCATCACTTTCTCAATTACCTTCAAAAAATCTGTAAGAATTTGGTTTTTCGACCTCCAACCAGGATCTATTTCATCCTTTGAATAGTTGGCCAAATTGTTCATCATGTATTTTGGTAATAATTGGGTTCATCTAAAGAATACTAATAGTCTCTTTACTGTCAAGCAGTAGGTGTTGGGAAATATGTCCCAAAAGCGAATCGTCAACTTGTTGACGGGTGAGCAACCTTGTATTATAATTGATTTGTTAATAAATAAAATATATTTTTGATATTTTCATCATAAATTTTTATTTTCTAATAAATTTTGTTGTTATGATGAAGTCCTTAGGACTATTTAGGTTCGATAAAGAGAAGATTTATCGATTAGTTCTTAAAACTGTTAATAAGGACGACAGCTTCTATTGAGCATAGGTCGCTGTAGGCCATATGGGTTGGTTGTCCTCTTAATCAAGGAGTGTAGAGATATTGGTATGGCATACAGGTAAGATATAAGGGTACATCATCATTGAACGTGACCAACTCCAGAGCATTCTGCTGTCGAGAATGTCTCTGACGGGATATAGGTATAAGTGTCCCTTAAACCTGAGATCGCCTTAGTGACTTGCAAGCAACTCACTGTATTTTGATACTGGACTAACTAAATTTTTAATTCAGTGATAGAAGGCTTCTGGACACAGTCAAGTACTTACGAAGTCAGAGTGTGATCAAGATGAAATTGACCACTCCAAGAGTTGAAGAAGAATGAGTCGCTGTATTTCAATTTAGCAAAACCTTGGCCAGGGTAATCCATCAAATGGATTTGATATTTTAAAATACAATATGGACAACCTAATCAGAGTTGACAGTTGAACTCTAAGGTATCCTATGAGCATTTTGATCAAGGGGATGAATTATATGGAAACTATATCTGTATGGGTTCTAAGGATGTTGTTTTACACATTCGACCTATTCGACCGTCGGGTACCATTGCTAGATGGTCACTTCGATTGGTACAAAAATTTATTTTTATACTATCAGCTTAGGTTTGGACCTATGAGATCACATACATTAGAGTTCATGATCTGATCGGATGGTTGATCAATGATTAAGAAATGTTCTAGGGTTAAACGATCAATATGATTGACATTTAACCTAGTGCAAGTGTTGCAGGAGGATCGATTAGCAATTTGATTATTAATTGACTTAATTTGATTAAGCCAATGAGCTAAAATTAAGTTTAATTAAATATAATTTAATTAGATTTGACTTGGACTTGATTGGATCAAGTTCAATTGGTTTATTGGATAAGCCAAGTGCAAGAAAAAACTAGTCCTAGTCCAATTAGGACTTGGGTCAACCTAATTTTTAATTTGATTAAAAAATTAAATCAGATTTAAATCTAATTTAATCTGATTAAATTAAATTTTTAATTAGATTAAAATTTATTTTAATTGACTTGATTTGATTTTGGTTTGATTTGGTTTGAGAAATCAAATTTGAACAAGTCATAGATTGAATCCTAGTAAGACTAGGATTCCACCTTGCGCCACCTTAGCCCCCCATGCCCAAAGCTTTCCACTCTTTCTTATTTTGTACAACAAAACCTTCTCTCCTAGGCCTTCACACATGCCCAAAGCTTTTCACTCTTTCTCTCTTACATGGAATGTGATTGTGGACCAAGTCAAAGTAGGAATTAGTTTGGATTTCAAATTCTATGAGATAGAATTTTAGGAAACATAAACTCTTTCCTTATGGCACTGATTTTATCTAGATTTTTTTTGAGATTTTTATGATTTTTATGGCACATATTGTGCACCCTTTACTGATGGTCCATAGTAGAAAAAGAAAGAGGGGGCACCCAAGAGTTGGACACCCCTTTTCTTGCCCTGTTTGGATTTTCCTTGATTAGGTATTTGACCTAGACAACGATTCTTCATATCTCTTTATTTAAGATGAATTTATTCTTAAAATTTTTGTAAATTATAGAGAATTGAGAGACCTTTGGGGTGTGTGAAAATCAAGGAGAAAGAGTGTTGGGGTATGGAAATATAATAGACACAAAATTAAGTATCTAGGTGAGAGCAAAGAGAAGAAGAAGAGGGTCTTCTTCTAGGGTTGCTGTGTTCACCTCTTTCTTTCCTCCATCTGTAAGTTTTCTGAGAGTGTCTCATATCTAAAACTCTTTCTCCTACTTCTCATCTTTGAAAGAGTCCAAATCAAGAAGAAGGAGGCATCTGATCGACCATCGAAGAAGAATCAGCATAGTATTAGCATACTGTACTGATTTCCTGGACCAAGACTTCTGATCATGATTCGTGGGCTCGTGTGGATGACTTCTAGAGGCCAGATGTATGTGCGGCTCACAACATCATCCTCAAGCCTGGATCAGCAAAGTTAGAATGTCTAACTTGCAAGGTAATAGATCTGATCTATTATATTTTACATACATTAGATGTAGTATAGAAACATGTTGATATAATCAACATATAGTTCTTACTCTTTATATTTTAATTTTTGATTTAATATCATATAATAATCATGGAATAAGATCTTTGATCTAGAGGTTCTCTAGTTTTATAAGATAAATTTTGATTTATTTTAGTCTTCCGTTGCCTGATCTTGAAAAAGTTTCAAGATCTAACTCTGAAACCCTAGATCTGGTTCCTTCAGCAGGAATGTGAATCTTTTTGAGAATATGGGGCACACATCAATGCTGCCACATTGAAAGTGAAAATTTTCAACAAATCCATTGCCATGACAGCTTTGAAGTAAGGACTCAAAAGTAACTGTCTGATTTTTTCTTTCAATAAAAGCTACCCGAACAATTATAAGTAAATGCTGATTCGAGTTTGAAGTATGCTCAAACTGAAGAAGAAGAAAACATACTTCATCAAGTGAAGAAAGAAAGAAATGGAAAAAAGTGGCCTCGAGAAGAAGATTATAGAAATCAGCAAAACAACACTGATTGACCTCAAAAAAATTTAAGATATAGAACACCCACCTCGGTGATTTGATTCTTATACTTTATTATCTGCTCCTCGAGCTTGAATATTAATGGAGATCGAGGATCAGGGGCATCTCCACTGACCTAATCTTATGAAGGCTCCACCGGCTAAGAGAGATAAAAGAAAATACTGGCATTATCATCGAGACCAAGATCATGACACTGAAGAATGTCAACAATTAAAAGATAAAATTAAGGCACTGATCTGCTGAGGTCACCTCAGTAAATATATCTGAGATTAGACAAATCAAACTATCGACCATTAACAAAAGCCTGATAATAAAAATGATCTTAATAAACTCACTACTAGAGTTATCAATATGATCTTAGGCCTTGGTGAAATTGAGAAGGAACTTGAAGTAACTGGGAGCCTTCCAAAGCGATAGCACATAGACAATATAATTTTATTTTTTGATGATAATGTCAAAAGAGTTCAGACTTCTCATAATGATGCTATTGTCATCTCTATGACAATAGCAAAATATGATGTAAAAAAATATTGATTGATAATAGAAGCTCCATTAATATATTATTTTATAATACATTCCAAAAAATAAATGACAGATTAGCTAAAATAAGTCAGCATCTCTCTAATCAGTTTCTCTGGAAATTCTGTAGCTGTGGAAGGAGAGGTCACTTTGTCGGTCACTCCAAGAGTGGAATCTCATCAGTCAACTATAAAATTTATTTTTTGGGTTGTTAAAGTACCATCAGCTTACAATGCTATTCTCGATCGACCTAGGCTCAACATCCTTAAAGCTGTAGTCTCCACTTATCATTTGTGAAGGAAAAACTGCCTTTTTTCTTATAGGATCTTCCAGATCTAATGAGATCTAGGGTGGAATATTTTTAAATAAAAAAATTATTTTACTTTATTTTAGATCTAAGGTCTATTAGATCTGATTCTTATTATCTAATATTTAATCTAAAATTAAATCTAAAACTTGAGGATTAGAGGAATACCTCTAGGGTAACTAGATTACCCTATAGACGATCGCAGTAACGCCCGAGGTTCTAAAATAGCCACGCAGTCGCCTGACCTCTACCGGTATCCACTCAAGTAGGATCTAAATCATCTTCTCCTTGTGAATCTTTGCTCCAAAAATTAGATCTGGATATGATCTGAAAGATCTTCAAAAGATCTTCTAAAGTTGGAGCAGCAGCTTCTCGACAAATCTTTGTAGCCTTCTAATCAGGAAGCCACCATGCCTTGGACAAGCACCAGATGGACACCCAACCTCTTGGACGTGAAGAGGGGAGGGAGAGGAATAGAGGGGGAATGGAGAAGTGGAGGGGTTTCATATTTTTGTTGGGTATTGAGCAGATTCTCTAAACCCTAGGCGCAGATAGGGTTTAAATAGACCCTGCTGTGCCATGCAGTGCCACATCATTCGACCAATCAAAAAATTTTAATTAATTCTAAAAAAATTTTGATTGGTGGAGTGATAACATCTAATCATATCAAATAAGAACCTCACCAAACCCTCCTACTGTTGGAGCCAACACTAGATAAACACAGTGAGATTGGCACCCAACAATTTAAGTCGATCAAGGCATAGAGTCCTCATCTCATGGGACTCTATCCTTATCCACTTGGAGCGCACGCTATATCTGATTATGGCACCCACTTTGAGGGTAAAATTAGCAGGTGGACACTCCACAAAAATTCTCCAATGACCTCTTGCCAAGTGACCTTCAGTCCAAGGTCCATGGGTCAATGTTTGATCGATGTCCTAAAACGAAAATGGCAGGTGACAGAAATTAGTAGGTGTTGTCTTAAATTCATCTCATGAATTAAGACAAGACTTTTCTAAGCTAGACTGGCTCTAGTCAGACTAAGAGAAACCTTCTCAAGGTTCTCTGGATGAGTCAAATCATATTTGGCTCAGTCGAGATAGAAAAGATTACACAAAGAGAAAGTTAGGCTCAATCATGTCCTAGCACGATTTTCTTGAACCTAATTGGATCTAATCCAAATCAATCGAACTGGACTAGCTCAATTGATAACATCCAAACCCTAACTCTTGTTTGTATGACCCAGTTAGGTTCATTTTCATATGGTAATGAGACATGTCGTGATCTCATCATCGACATCATCGAAACTCCTTTCGATGGATCAGAACTCTTCTGATTCAGACAATTAGAATGATCGATCATCAATATCATTCTAATTGCTCCCAAAATTCACCAGTGACACCTAGCAGTATATAGTGACAACCCATCAGAAATGAAGATGAACCTCTCGGTGCAGCTACCTATATGATTGAGTTCCTCTATCATGAGTCCCGACTGAATTAGGGTTAAGGTGAACTCGTCAAACCCAACATCAGTCATATGAATCAATCGATCGATCCAAGTCTGATGTGAAACCTTAATGGAAAACTCTTTTCCATTATTTCACTCTGCCATGGCCATGGGCTTAAGGACTCAATCTTTTGATCATCATAGGACTACTCCTCTTATCTACCGAAGTTGATAAATCTCATCTTGGTGCAATCTGGTTCCTACAATGAATATGCTACAGCCAACATACACCTCAGGGTTTCAAATGGCTAGGAGATCGAGTTATGGTGTAGTCAAACTATAACACACTCAAGGTGAACTGTCAATGCACCTTAGATCAAAGAATTAGACACACAGCTGCAGCATCGAGCTAGTCATCGACGAGAAGGTAGACTTCCTTATGACTGCTCGAGGTGGTCATGCTCAGTATTCTCATTCTCAACAAATACCTGTACTCTCATTCCGGTGTCTCCACACCGTAGACTTAAGACTCATCTATTCTAAGAAAATGATCGTACACCAACCTTCTAGATCAATCACCATTCTCGTGATGATCCTATGGTCAAGAGCTATTTATGAGTTAGTTATGTAAATTCATGCCTTAAATTTTCAACTCTTGAAAATATGAATTAACATTTATACTAACTCAAAGGATGTATCACAGACATAATGTACACAATGTGATAGTAGAATAACCCTTTTATTCATTTATAGTCAAAATTATAAATTTGCCCTTACATTTGTACAGGAATGTGTCAGCCAATCTGGCATCTAGGGCACACTCTAACAAACTCCCACTTGACCTAATGCCAATTGGCTACATATCTAAGTCCATCTTCTCAAGGTGGGCTTCGATCTTCTACTGGCCTAATGGGTTTGTCAGTGGGTCTGCCACATTGTCTGTAGAGTCGACTCTCTTAATCTGGACATAATCTTTTTTGAGGTAATCATGGATCAGATAGAATCGTCGCTCGATATACTTGGACTTCTGATGAGACCTTGGCTCCTTAGCTAGGGCTATAGTGCCATTATTGTCGCAGTAAAGAGGGATGGCATCTGATGACATCACTCCAAGCTCTGCGGCAAACTTTTGTACCAGAATGCCTCCTTCGCAGCTTCCAATGCAGTAATATACTTGCCTTCATAGTGGAATCAGCAATCACCGTTTGCTTGAAACTCTTCCAGCTAACTGCACCACCATTGCAAATGAGCAAACTCCCAGATGTCGACTTTCGATCATCTATATCAGACATAAAGTCTGAGTCTGTAAATCCCTAAACCTGAAGTTCTTCATTCTCAAAGATTAGAAACATATCCTTAGTCCTTCTCAAGTACTTAAGGATACATTTCACAAAGTCCAGTGCTCTTCGCCTGGATTCGACTGATATCTGCTTATGACACTCACAGCATGGGCTATATCAGGTCGTGTACATAGCATGACATACATGAGACTCCCTATTGTGGAAGTATAAGGGATCTTGCTCATGCGTTCAATCTCCTCAGGTGTGCTAGGGCATATCTTCTTGGAGAGATGAATGCCATGTCTAAAAGGTACTAATCTCTTTTGGAGTTTTTCATGCTAAATCTTTTTAGCACCTCCTCTATGTACATCTCCTGAGAGAGTCCCAGCATCCTATTTGATCTATCTCTATGATCTTAATATATCCAATATAAAGGATGCCTCTCCTAGATCTTTCATAGAGAACTCCTTAGACAACCATATTTTAACTGAGGTCAACATGAAAATATCATTTCCAATCAGGGATGTCAT
>NC_026003.2:84182508-84212120 GCF_000442705.2 Elaeis guineensis
ATCCTAGTGAGTATGCCACATCTGGTCTTGTACATGTCATGGCGTACATGATAGATCCCACTCGAAGCATATGGGACTCTACTCATACGCTCTCTCTCTTCAGGAGTTGTCGGACAATCCTTCTTAGAGAAAAATTTCATGGCCTATCGATAGATAGCCCTTCTTAAAATTTTTCATGCTGAATCTCTTCAGCACAGTGTCTATGTACGTGGACTGAGATAACCCAAGCATCTTTTTAGATCTATCCCTATAGATCTTCATCCCTAGGATGTAGGATGCTTCAGCCAAGTCCTTCATGGAGAACTATGATGACAACCAAACTTTTATTTCTTGTAGTGCGGGGATGTCATTCCCGATTAAGAGAATGTCATCCACATACAAGATAAGAAATACCACAACTAGACCATTTGCTCATTTATAGATGCAGGGCTCTTCTCCGTTCTTAATGAAGCCATACATTTTGATCATCTTATCAAAAAGACATGTTCCAACTCCGAGAAGCTTGCTTCAATCCATAAATGGATCTCTGAAGCTTGCACACCTTGGACTCATTTATGGATGTAAACCCCTCAGGTTGTATCATATACACCTCTTCGGTCAGCTCTCTATTCAGAAAAGCTGTCTTTACATCCATCCGCCAGATCTCATAATCCAGATGGACAGCTATTACAAGCATTATCCGAATGGATTTGAGCATTGCCACTGGAGAAAATGTCTCATCATAGTCAATACCATAATGTTGACGATATCTTTTGGCAACCAGACGGACTTTATAGGTCTCCACCTTTCCATCTGTGCCTTTCTTCCTTTTGAAGACCCATTTACACCCAATGGGTTTAACCCCTTTAGGTGGGTCAACCAATGTCCATACATCATTGACCTTCATGGACTCTATTTCAAATTTTATGGCTTCAAGCCATTTTTCAGAATTAGATCTCTGCATTGCATCCATATAGATGATTGGATCCTCATCATTCTCATCAACTTTGATGGGATCACCGTCCTGAATCAAGAAACGTAGTATCTGTCTGACTTATGCGGTACTCTACCGAATCACCTTAATGGTGTAGGTATATTGAGCTTCAGATCTGATCTAATCAAATTCGACTCAGTTTTAGCTATTGGTGTCGATCCTTTTACCTGTTGAACTTCATCAAGTTCAATCTTAGAGGTAACGGTTCCTTCACTAAGGAACTCCTTTTCTAAAAAGGTTGCCTTAAGGCTGACGAACACCTTTTGTTCATCAGCATGGTAGAAAAAATATTATTTGATCTCTTTGGGGTACCCTATGAATGTGCATTTGTCAGACCTAGATCCGAGTTTATCTGTAACTAACCGTTTGACATAGGCCAGGCACCCCCAGAACCTAAGGTGTGAAAGTGCTGGCTTACACTGTCCATATCTCATATGGAGTCTTAATTACAAACTTACTTGGAACCCTATTTAATAAATAATAGGTCGATTCGAGTGTATATCTCCAGAAGGATATCGGCAAGCTGGCAAAACCCATCATGGATCAGACCATGTCTAACAGAGTTCGATTTCTCCTTTCAGACACACCATTATGCTGTGGTGTTCTTGGAGGAGTCCATTGGAAGAGAATTTCATTCTCTCCTAGGTATGTGAGAAACTCACTAGAAAGATATTCTCCTCCTCGATCAAACTGAAGAGTTTTAATACTCTTTCTAGTTTATTTTTCTACTTCACTTCGTAATCGTTTGAACATTTCAAATGAATCCGACTTATGTTTCATCAGATAGACAAATCCATATCTGGATAGATCATCCATGAAAGTGATGAAGTAGAAATATCCACCTCTAGCACTTGTGCTCATGAGCCCGCATACATCAGTATGTACTAGGCTCAAGAGCTCAGTAGCTCTCTCATCATTTTCAGTAAAAGGTGACTTGATCATTTTACCAAGAAGACAGGACTCACAAGTTGGAAGTGATTCACAATCACTGACTTCGAGGATTCCCTCTTGAGTCAACCTGTTTATTTTGTTCTTGTTTATATGACCTAGCCTATAGTGCCATAAGTAGATATTTGACACACTATCTAATCTAGGGTGCTTGCCAATAGAATAGACTCTTATCAGGCTTGATCTTTCTGATCTGACCCTGCACTGATGTCCTAGTCTAAACTTGCACCTTCTTCACTTTCTTCTTCTTATTCTTCTTTCCTTTCTTAAAGGGTTGAGAACCAGAAGACGAACCTCCCACTAAGTTCACTGACTCCTTCTGGAGTTGGTGATCCTTCTCAAAGTTCTGAAGCAACCCCAGTAACCCGTGGTAGTTTACTTCAGGCTTTGTCATTCTATAATGAGTGAGGAATGAGAAATATGACTTGGGCAGTGAGTTCAGTATTGTATTTTTTCCAAGCTACTCATGCAAGGAAAAACCGAGCTTGCTCAAATGCTCCATCAGCTCGATCATGTACAATACATGATCAGTGATAGAGGCACCATCCCACATTTTAACGTTGAAGATGACACAACTAGTCTTATGCCTCTCTACATCATCAGGTGTGCCAAAGGCATCCTCCAACACTTGAAGCATGTCCTTTGGCTGAGCCATCTCAAATTTGCGACTGAACTCGTCGCTAATGGCAGCCAGCATGATGCAGCACATCATGTCCGGTCACTGAGCCACTTCTGGTAAGTATCTTTGACTGTTCCATGTGCATTGGCAGCTGACTCTTCAGGTGCAGGATCCGTTATCACATATAGGATCCGTTCATACTCCAGAACTATCTTCAACTTTCGGTACCAGCTATCGAAGTTGGATCCCACCAACTTATCATTGTCCAACAATGATCAGAGCGATAGGAATGTAGCCATATCTGCACAAAGCAAAATCATAACCTAATTAGTAATTGATTCATTAAACCTAAAGATTTGGACTTTAATCAAAAGGTTTCTCCCACTATTTTATTCAAATTAGTAGCCTCTACCTCTAATTCGAGAAATTATCCTAATTCCTTAGTGGGTACTAGAATCCATTTAGACTGCACACAAGCCCAACTTTGGTTGGCTAACCCATATATATCTAAGGGTAGATTCATAACCAATTATTTCTTAAATAATTTTTAGTAATTTTAATTTTGTCTCAGTCCCTAATCAGTAGGCTTTGGCCTCCATTGAAAAAATTTGGTTAGGTCTAACGATTAACATGACCATACTTGGTCCATCTAGCCAATAAATGATTAGGCCCAATTTTAGTTGGCTAACCTAACCACCATTTAGAAAGATGCAGTCAAGAAATCATATTATGGATGATAATTCCATCAGCCGATAAGCACCAGGCCTTTGGGCCTCCAATGATTATCCAACCGATGGACCCATTATCATCTAGTTAATGGGAGGCTATGATCTAGTTATCAGCATAACTATTTTATTTTAAGGATCTAATAATTTTAGAAGATTTAATTGATTTAGAGGATGAGGTTAGATGAACCAGCCTATCATGATCCTTTCACTGGTTTCACCAAGTCAGCTTAAGGGAGACCATTAAAAGGGCTGGTCTAGGAGCACCTAAATCAGTCACACTGATTTACCTAGCTGACATGGGTCAGCTCGAATAGTCAAGTGATCCGATCAAAACATAATTTCACCAAGAGGCCAGGTAAGTTCGATCGATGGGAGGATCTGCCAAAGCTTGCCTTAGACACCATCAGAAATGGTCAGGTAAGTGGGCTCCCAATTAAAAACCACCAGTCTGGTTTACCTTAGACACCAACTAATTTTAGTTTTGATTGGATCAACCTAACAGTTCGTGCTAGACCGCTTAGCCAAGAATCAGTCTATTTGGTTCTCGTTAAAGATATGGACTTGACCAACTACAACTATTGTAATTGATCTAGAGAATCCTTGACCTAATCTAAGACAATAATTGATTAGATTTAGTCAATTCTCTAATTAAGTCCATCTTTAATTTAACCTTAGGTCTAACCCAATTAATGGACCTAATTCCCACTAACCCATTAACCCAATGTGTTATGGTTTGTGTCTCAGGTTCTTCAATTCACAATTCTAGAACCTAATCAAAACAACTTCTTAATTCTCAATTAAGTTTTAGGCTGAGGGTTGGGGTTTGACTTTTTGAAAATAATTTTCATGTTTGTAAAATAATTTTACAACATGATTCCACCAACCAAGTTGCATGTTTGATTCATAATCAAGATGCAAATGAAATAAACATGAAACTACTTTAGATCTAATCTAAATGGATTCATGTAATTGAAATAATTTTAACTTTAAACTGCACAAATTTTTCAGACAAAAGTATGATGGTTCTTTGCGCAGGTTATATTAACAAAGAGATTTTATTTTAGATTTAAATATCTTTTAAATCTAATAAATTATAAATTTAATCTAGATCATATCTAATAAATTTATAATTAAAGATAGATCTACATAAACTAGGATAATCTTTGCACTATAAGGGGTAAACCTTACAACAGGACAACCTTGCAGTTTGTGATTGATCTAAAAATTTTAATTTTAGATTTAATAATCAGATTATAAATTAGATCTAATCTAAAAAATAATTTAAGCATGTATAAATAATCATATAATAAATAATCTAGGCTCTGATACCAATTGAAGGAATCAGATCTAGGGTTTCGAGGTTAGATCTTGAAACTTTTTCAAGATCATGCAGCGGAAGACTAAAATAAATTAAAATTTATTTTATAAAATTAGAGAATCTCTAGATCTAAGATTCTATTATATGATTATTATATGGTGTTAAATCAAAAATTAAAATATATAGAGAATGAACTACATGTTGATCATATCAACATGTTTCTATGCTACATCTAATGTATGTAATAAATAATAGATCAGATCTATTACCTTGCAAGTTAGATGTTCTAATCTTGCTGATCCAAGCTTGAGAATGATGTTGCAAGCTGCACACACATCCGACCTCTAGGAGTCATCCACACGAGCTCACGAATCTCGATCAAAAGTCTTGCTCCAGGAAATCAGCACAGTATGCTAGTACTGCGCTGATCCTTCTTCGATGATTGATCAGGTGCCTCCTTCTTTTTGATTTGGTCTCTTTCAAAGATGAGAAGTAGGAGGAGAAGTTTCAGATCTGAGATGCTCTCAAAAAACTCAAGATGGAGGAAGGAAAGAGATGAACA
The DNA here is from genome assembly GCF_000442705.2 of Elaeis guineensis. Classification (NCBI taxonomy): domain Eukaryota; kingdom Viridiplantae; phylum Streptophyta; class Magnoliopsida; order Arecales; family Arecaceae; genus Elaeis; species Elaeis guineensis. Next base: position 84,187,657 of record NC_026003.2, read on the forward strand.
CAACAACCCTAGAAGAAGACCCTCTTCTTCTTCTCTTTGTTCTCTCTAGACACCCTATCTTGTGTCTATTATATCACTATGCCCTAACCTTCTTTCTCTTTGATTTTTGGATGCCCCAAAGGTATATCTTTGATATATTTTTTATAAAAATTTTATAAAAAAAATTATTTTATATAGAGAGATATGATAGAGTCTTTGTCTAGGTCAAATACCTAGTCAAGATTTATCCAAACATGGCAAGATAAGGGGTGCCCAACTCGTGGGCGCCCCCTCCTTCTTTTTGTGCATGGACCAATAGCAAAGGGTGCTTATCAAGTTACATAAAAGTCACAAAAATCTCAAGAAAAATTTGGATAAAATCGGTGCAAAAAGAAAAGAGTTTTGGATTTTTAAAACTCTATCTCATAAAATTTGAAATCCAAACTTATTCCTACTTTGATTTGATCCACAACCATCTTCCATGTAAGAAAAAAGAGAGAAACCTTTTGGACATGGTGAAGACTTAGGAGAGGATTTTTGTCGCACAAAATAAGAGGGAATTGGCATGGAATAAGAGAGAGGGTGTGGGGGGGCTTATGTGGTGCAAGGTAGAATCCTAGTCTTACTAGGATTCTATCTTATGACTTGTTTTAATTTGGTTTCTCAAATCAAATCAAACCAAAATTAGATCAACTTAATTAAAATAAATTTTAATCTAATTAAAAATCTAATTTAATCAGATTAAATTAGATTTAAATTTATTTTAATTTTTTAATCAAATTAAAAATTAGGTTGACCCAAGTCCTAATTGAACTAGGACTAATTTTTTCTTGCACTTGGCTTATCCAATAAATCAATTGGACTTGATCCAATCAAGTTCAAACTAAATCTAATTAAATTATATTTAATTAGACTTAATCTCAGCCCATTGGCTTAATCAAATTAAGCTAATTAGCAATTGAATTGCTAATCGATCCTCCTGTAACACTTGCACTAGGTTAAATGTCAATCGTATTGATTGTTTAATCCTAGAATGACTCTTAATCGTTGATCAACCATCCGATCGGATCATGAACTCTAATGTGTATGACCTCATAGGTCTGAACCTAAGCCAATAGCATAGGAATAAATTTTTGTACCAATCAAAGTCACCATCTAGCAATGGTACCCGACGGCCGGATAGGTCAAATATGTAGAACAACATCCTTAGAATCCATACGGATATAGTTTTCATATAATTCATCTCCTTGACCAAAATGATCATAGGATATCTCAGAGTTTAACTGTCAACTCTGATTAGGTTGTCCACATTGTATTTCAAAATATCAAATCCATCTGATGGATTATCCTGGCCAAGGTTTTGCTAAATTGAAATATAGTGACTTATTCTTCTCCTACTCTTGGAGTGGTCAATCTCATCTCGATCACACTCTAACTTCACAAATATTTGACTGTGCTCAGAAGCCTTCCATCACTGAATTAGAAATTTAGTTAGTCCAGTACTAAAGCACAGTGAGTTGCTTGCAAGTCACTGAGGCGATCTCAGGTCTAAGGGATACTTATAGCTATATCCCATCAGAGATATTTTCGACAGCAGAATGCTCTGGAGTTGGTCACGTTCAATGATGATGTACCCTTATATCTCACCTGTATGTCATACCAGTGTCTCCACACTCTTTGGTTAAGAAGACAACCAACCATATGGCCTATAGCGACCTATGCTCGATAGAAGCTGTCGTCCTTATTAACAGCGTATCATTTGGTCGTGAATAATTTTAAGGACTAATCGATAAATCCTTTCTTTATTGAACTTAAATAGTCCTAAGGACTTCATCATAACAACGGTTCGTTAGAAGATGAAAACTTATGATGAAAATATCAAAAATATATTTTATTTATTAACAAATCAATTATAATACTTGATTGCTCAACCGTCAACAGCTTGACGATTGGCTTTTGGGATATATTTTCCAAAAAATGCTTCCAAAGAGAATAGGACGACATATAAGATATGAAAAGATGACAGTATGACTGTCAAATGCATCATGCTTGCCTCTATGAGCAATGAGCTCCAGAGGCAGCATGAGGACATAGACGTTTCTTCTATTCTCCTTAATCTTAAGGAGCTATATAGGAAACAATGTCGAACTGCTCGATATGAGATATCGAAGTAGTTGCTCCATATCCGTATGACTGAAGGCACCTCTGTCCAAATGTATGTCCTAAAGATGATTAATTTGATCACTCATATGGGATAGCTGGATTTTGTCATGAATGGTGAACTAAACTAGGATTTGATCCTACAATCTCTTTCTGACTCTTTTTCATAGTTTGTTATAAATTATCATATGAACAAACTGAACACTAGCCTGCCCAAGCTGCTGAATATATTAAAAACAGCAGAGAGCTATTTCAAGGATGAAAAGGCTTAGGTCTTTCATATTGATAAGATCAGTAAGAAGAAGGCAAAGAAGGGTTCTAAGAAAAAAATGAATCCTAAGGCTAGCATTTTCAAGAAGAAGGCGAAGAAGGTCTCCACCAAAGGTACTTGTTATCACTGTGGCAAGGAGGGCCACTGGAAGAAAAATTGCAAGGAGTACCTTGCAACCATGAAACCAGCAAACGTTGCTAAAGATTTGTATATGATACAAACTAATTTATTATTAAGTACTTTTTTTTTAAATTCTTGGGTATTGGATATCGCCTGTGGCTCACACCTTTGCAAATCATTGTAAGATCTACAGGAAGTAAAGAATCTGAATAAAAGTGACTTCGAGTTATTCGATGCTAGTGGAGAGTCCATTCAGGCCGAAGCCGTAGGAACCAAAATTTTGAAATTATCTTCAAGTAAAATTTTAAAACTAAAGATCTGTTATTATATTTCTAATATTGTTAGAAATATTATTTCTGTACTATTATTATTGAAACAAGATTTTGAAATAATTGTAAAGAATAATGGTTGTTCTATTTACTTTTCTAATGAATATTATGGAAGTACTTTTATTGATAATGGTCTTACATTTCTTTCACTTAATGATAATTTACTTCATCTTGAAAATATGAAGAAAAGAAAGAGAGAGGATGTGAATGTCATATACCTCTGGCACTGCCGACTTGGCCATATAAATGAGTTAAGGATTAACAAGTTATATAAAGATAATTTTTTGATCTTTATGATTATGAATCATATGAAACTTGTGAATCTTATCTCATTAAAAAAATGATCAAGACTCCATTTACTAGACATGGAGAAAGAGTGAGTGACTTATTGGACCTTGTACATACTGATGTATGTGGTCCGATGTCGACTTAGATCAGAGGTGGATACTCTTACTTCATCATATTTACTGATGATAAGTCTAGATTTGGATATATGTATTTAATGAAATACAAATTCAAAGCCTTTGACAAATTTAAAGAGTATCAAAGAATGGTCAAGAAATAAACTGATAAAAGTATTAAAACTTTTCAATCGAATTGAGAAAGAGAATACTTATCTAGTGAGTTCCTCAATTATTTAAAATAAAATAGAATACTCTCTCAATGGACACCTCTTTATACTCTATAATTAAATAAAATTATGAAAAGAAGGAATCATACCTTATCAGATATGGTGCGGTCCATGATGTGTTTCATGGATCTTTCGATATCCTTTTGGGGATATGTCCTCGAGACTGCAGCGTATATCTTAAATAAAATATCTTTCAAATCTATTTCTAGCACTCCATATGAAATATAAAAAGAGAAAAGATCCAATCTTAAGCATATTAAGATTTGAGGTTGTCCAGCTTATATGAAAAATATTGATGGACATGAGCTGAATGCTAGATCAGAAAAATATAAGTTTATAGGTTATCCTAAGGAGAGTATAAGATACTACTTCTATAACCCTATTCAACAAAAAATATTTGTTGGTAGGCATGCCATTGTCTTGGAGAAAGAGTTTATGCAAGAAGGAGGTAGTGGAGGTCTGTTGAACTTGAAGAAGTTCAAAACCTACAACCCATCCAGGATTCACCAAATAGTTCTCAACCAGTTGTGCCCATTGTTGAGGCACAGCTACTACATGGACCTCCTCTCCAAAGATCAAATAGAGGTGTAGTATACCACTCAGGTATGGGTTTGTCATTGAAAATGACACTACATCCCACATCATTGAGAATGATGAACCTACGACCTATTCGGAAGCTATCATGAGTAGTAACTCTAACAAGTGGCTAAATGCCATAAAATTCGAAATGGATTTCATGTATGTCAACCAAGTATGGACTTTGACTGATGCACCTGAGGGTGTGACCCCAATAGGCTGCAAATGGATCTTCAAAAAGAAGATTGGAGCAGATGGCCAGGTAGAGACCTATAAGACCAGGTTGGTGGCAAAAGGTTTTAGACAAAAATAAGATGTTGATTAGAAGAAATCCTTTCATCGATAGCGATGCTCAAGTCTATTCGGATAATGCTTGCTATTGCAGCATATTATGATTATGAGATCTGGCAGATGAACGTCAAGACTGCATTCCTCAATGAAAACTTTGAGGAAGAAGTTTATATGACTCAGCAAGAGAGATTTATCTCTAGTGAGAGAGAAAATTAAGTATGCAAGCTGAATAGATCCATATATGGATTAAAGCAAGCATCGAGGAGCTGGAACATCCATTTTGATAAGATAATCAAATCGTTTGGCTTCATCAAAAATGTGGATGAACATTGTGTATACAAGAAGAATAGTGGGAGTGCTATTGTCTTTTTGGTCTTGTATGTGGACAACATACTGCTCATTGAGAATGATATCCTGATGTTGCAATCGATTAAGACTTGGCTATCACAAAGTTTTTCATGAAAGATTTGGGTGAAGCATCCTATGTACTTGGTATAAAGATTTATAGGGATACATCGAATAGGATGCTAGGCTTGTCCCAGTCTAAGTACATTAACCTTGTATTGAAGAGGTTCAATATGGAGAGAAGTAAAAGAGGTTACTTGCCCATAGGTCATGGCATACAACTCTCTAAGAAGATGTCTCCTAAGACACTTGAAGAGAGAAATAGAATGACTTTTATTCCTGATGCTTCGACTGTAGGATCAATTTGTATGTTATATTATGTACCAAACCTGATGTTGCTTATGCCTTAGGCATTGTAAGCAGATTTCAGGTTGATCCTGAGGAGGATTATTGGAAAGCTGTGAAAAATATACTCAAGTACTTGAGAAGGATTGGAGATATTTTTCTGATATATGGTGGATCTGATTTAAAACTGAAAGGTTATACCGATTCTAGTTTTCAATCTGATTCGGATGATAGCAAATCGATATCTGGGTATGTGTCTACCTTATATGGTGGTGCAGTAAGTTGAAAAAATTCCAAACAGTAAATTATTGCTGACTCGATCACCGAGGCTGAGTATATTGCTGCAAGTAAGGCTACTAAGGAAGCCGTCTAGATGAAAAAATTCATCTCTGAGTTGGGTGTGGTTCTGGAGATTGAACAACTAGTGCCTCTATATTGTGATAATAATGGGGCAGTTACTTAAGCCAAAGAACTAAGATCTCACCATAAATCCAAGCACATCCTAAGATGGTTCCATCTCATTCAGGAGATAGTTGAAAGATGCGATGTGATTGTGGAGTGAGTTGATACCAAGAACAATATAGCAAACTCATTCACTAAGGCCTTGTCAATGCAGTAGTTTGATCACCATCTTGATAGCATGGGTATCAAGTATAAGGATGATTGATTTTAAGTGTAAGTGGAAGATTGAAAGAATAATACCCTACAAGCCAATCGCATATGTGATGTGATAGGATGTTTATTGTAATTTATCTTTCAAACTCATGTAAATTGATATTTATATTAATAAAATAGGTATTTTTGATTCATTATACGTTGCATCTTGTTGTTCTTAAGATTATAATAAACTCCATAGGTTCGGACAATGGTTTTAGGGCCATGATGAGATCACGTCAGTGAGACCTAAATCTTTGATAGTCCTTATCTAAAATATTTTTAGTCATTGGTACATTGAGTCAGAGATCAACAATACCAGTAAGACTGGCATGTCCTATGTATGCTCAGAAATGAGGATGGTTGATCTCACAATCACTTATATGGTGATACTAATACAAAGATATGGATGCTCATTAGAAAATAAGTTCACTGAATTGACCTACGATAGAATATCAGATGGAGTTTTATTTACATGTCAACTGATGTTTCTCTAGTAGAAGTTGTATAAATGATCCTTTGACTTGAGATCACCATGGTACCTTGTGTACATGGATCCATATTTTAGTTTGCTACCTAACTTGATTTTTTGATCCTTATGTGGGGTGCTCTGGATATTGTGAAGTGTGTATAGAGATTGTGAGTGATCAATAAGGGATCAGTCACTCCTAATAAGGGGAGTGAACATCCTATGTGATCTCATAGGACGATGGTTCGAAAGTTTTTGGCCAAAATAGGATGATAATTAGAAAATTTTTTTTAATGTATCATCAACTGAATCATCACCTTCAGATCGAGATACATAATGATAAGTAATTGGGTTTGACATATTTTCATGTCCACAGCTCATCTGGGATGTTGTTTGATTGAAGGATTGAATTACACAGAAACTTATCATTGAAGGATATTTTGATAATTTTTTATCAAAATTTTAAATCTTTTGGATAGTTATGACATATTGCTAGACGTCAATCTTGACTTGTAGATTCATCAAAATTAAAAAATTTTAATTCTGTAGTCAATTTGAAGGAGTCCAAGTTGATTGGGGCTCTTCGGATGACCTAATCTCATCAGATTAGAGTTACATTGAAAGTCTTGGTCTACTACTGGCTAGATTTGGAATCCAATGGATCACACACTTTGAAATTTAGTCTTGATCTAATTTAATTATAGTTTAATATAAATTTTATGGGTTAATTTGATATGTTAGCACATTGTATTAATACAAATTCTCAAATTGGTTTGGTTCAAAGTGTTTGAGCTAACCTAGACTAGTTGCCTTTGACCTAATGGGATTGGATCAATTTAAATTGGATCTTTATCCAACTTAAAATAGTTTCAAGTGGAGAAGGACTCCTCTATATCCACCAGAATCCATGAAAAAAAATGAATGCCATCCCTTAATTTTTGGTGTGTGAAATGAAGAGTCCTTCTTAATGAAGGCTCTTAATTTCTACGTGTTGCCATAATTTTCCAACCAGGTCTCCTATGTTTTGTTGCCAAAATTTATTAAATTTTTTATGACACATAGAAGAAGGAGAGTCCTTCTACTACAAGCATCTAATGCACCAAAAATTTACTCAGTGAATTTATTTCATATGTGGGAAGTTGAAGTGCCAAAGATTGGAGCCCCTTCATCCCATGTGACATCCCTTGGTCCCCTATTTATAGAGGACACCCCAAATGGCTTCTTGCTAAGATTTTGAATTGATATCAGAGATAAGGGACATGGTAAACATAGAAGAAATTTTAGAAAATTTATGAGAAAAAAAAAAGGAAAATTTGGGTGGCAAAAGTTGTAAGAAGGGTGGTGAGATTTTTAGCAAGTGTTGCTAAAGTACCCTAGGATTTGATTTTTTCATATGTTGGAGTCAAAAATTAAACTTTAGATTGTATAACATCTGAAGAGTATCTTTCTAATATCATTCTAGTGGCAAGATCGAAAGCAACTAGGCTTTGGCACGATCGTGATGCAAATTCGAAGCCGCCAGTATTCTTGGGAAGACAAGGCTGCGACAGTGCACCGGTTGGGAAGGACCTTGGCCAACTTTCATGTGGATGACCATTGGAGGACTTCTTCCTTAGGATCTTGTGGAAAACACCAATGTGCCACTTTTCTGTTGTGATAAAAATATAAAATTTTATCTCTTTTGCATGCTTGGTTTTGTTTTATCGATATCGGCAAAGTGATTCTAGGGTTTGGTTCCGGCTCGATAGTTTTATTTGATAAAATTATTGAGTTGTTTGATTTTAAAAATTTTAAAAATTTTAAAAATTATTTTTTATTGTGTGGTCAGAATCCAACATTATCCAAGACCTCCCTCCACATTCAACTTCTTATTTGGAGTAGATGATTCTACCTCCCAGGACTAATCAGTGAGATCAAGAGCATGATCATGGCAAGGATCTTAAGGAGTCAGTTGTTAAGAATGGTATGATTGAACTACTTGGTGAGTTGCTTCTTGCTATTGCTTAGTAGTACGATGAAGTTGCTGTATCATAGCAATTAGAGTTTGGACCTACTAGACTAGAAGACTAAATTGTTATGGATTAATAGTAATTGATGGTTGATTATTTTTTGGTATATCTATAGGAGAAGATGGAGTAGGTAAAGGATTATTCGGTGCCTCCTTGTTCACCATTTCTATCAAGATTTTTTGAAAAGATCCTTCCTCTAGCACTAATCTATTGCTGCAAGACTCCGGAGGATAGATGGCGAGGTCGATCTTGAATCGAGCTAGAAAGCTGCTAAGGATCAAACTAATGTAGATCACAAGTGGACCTATAAAAGAAGTCCTGAAATCGATGGGGTATCCTCCGATTTAGAATCCTTTGATGCTTAAGTTAGCCGAGGCCTGAAGAATAAATAATAAAAAATAAAAAAATAGAAAGTAAGAAGTAGAAATTTGAGGTGGAGAGAATTTTGATTCTCTTGAGTAAGAAACATTTAGTAGAGTCTGGGCTTTGTGAGCTTTCACTTATCTCCCAGAGAGTACTTTGCCACCCTTTATACAGAAGGAGCTTGCTTAGGTCTTAAAAAAATTTTGTTAGGTTGCTATGAGATTTTAGACCGTTAGTTTGTGATAACAGAATGGCCAGCTATATAAAGATCGTGGGATAGTTGCCCATGTAGTGATGAACTGGAGTGTAGCTGGAAGACAGCTAATGCCAAGCTGGACGAGAGCTGCCAAATAACTATTTATACTTTTGGGGCACATCGATAATAAGCCAACATGATAGAGCTGACGTTGGTGAATGACTGAACTGAGTATCACATCTTCTTTAGTATTAATAACCATATTGATTGAATACCAAAGTAAATTACTACAGATTTGCCACAAGCCGAGATGAGCATTATACTTTTTAAGAGCAGCTCTAGGTTAGACTGTTTCTGATGTTATATCGAAGAAATAGATCAGTAAACTACCAAAGTGATCTAAAAGAATATTAGATTTAGATCATTTGTTACCATGTGTTCAGATGATGAGGTCTGATAATATGTACCAATAGTACCAACTACATTTTGATAGCTATGCCCATGGACCGATTCATTAATATAGCCGAAAGGTGCTAGGTGCTTACCTCTCGTTAATGAAGGATCATAGTACCAATAAAAAAAAAGTCTCGATGCTCGAAAATATATTAAAGCCCGCACATAATGACTATTACTGCTAGTCTTCTAACATCAGATCGATTGAACAAGGAACATAGACAGGCACTCAGCGATAATAGTTTGACGTGCAAAATAAATTTCTAATCAGAGACATTGATTTTAGTGAGAATCTTTTGATGTTCAAATCAAAAAATTAAAAAATAGAAGGGTTATTTTATGGTGTAGAAAAAAAATATTATCAGTCCTTCATCGGTTGTGAGTCAAGAAAGATTCTAACTTATATAGGAAGTAATGTGAGGCATCTTTTGAAGGACAAAACTGTGAGGCATACAAGTCAGAATGGATAATACTTTACATGTCAAGCCATGAGCCCTTGGCTGCAATTGTAGTACCTAGAAAGGGGATCACCCCTATAAGTGTGGGGCTCCTTTTGTCTATACACCAATCTATGCTAAAAATAAAGAGAATGGCACCTTCCATTTGTATACAGACTCTCCATTGTGATAAAAATAAGAAGAAAGGCACCTCCCACTCATACATAGACTCCTCTTGACTAGAGAGCTATGTTGTAGTATAGAAAAGAGGGTATTATTAGTCCCAAATTGGTTGTAAGTCAAGAGAGATTCTGACTTATATAGGAAGAAACCATCCTTTCCACGTGAGATATTTTTTGAAAGACAAAATTATGAAACCCATGAGCTAAAGCGGACAATACCTCACATGCCAAGCTATGAGCTTTTAGCCATGACACTAATCAATACAAACATGCAATCAAACAAGTTGCTTCTAGATAGCTTGGCTAATTCTCCATGATGTTAACTTACTTGATGCAAACCAATAATCATCTAAGATTTGAAAGTCATGGTATATATTGGTAGATTAAACTCACATACAAGAAGAACTACTATGAAGAGATAACGCTGCAAATATAACTCGAGCAGCAAAGAGTACTCCAGTCAGTCCTACTCCTAGAATCCCAAAAAATGAACTACTAGAAAGTGCCATTAGTACTCCAGAAACCATAAAATTTGAAAGCATTGAAGAATAAACCAAGCACAAATATATTATTGATTATTCTTTATTGCTAGAAACAAGCAAAAGTACTAATTCCAAAATTTATGTCAAAAGAATTTAATCTTTTGATATTGTAGAGACATGCACTGATTTCATTTAAATGTCGTGCTATATATGAAAAGTTGATATAAATATTATTTTAAAAATATTTCTTTGCTTTGGTAATATGTTGCTCTAGACACCTAAATGCAATACTCATAAATAGCAACTAACCAATTTGTCTAGAATATTTCACCATGAAACTATATAGTTATGTTGTTGACTAATGGCTAACACTGCAAGTGAGGGATCCAAAAATAGCTTCAGATAATATTTTTGATGCAAACTGATATTAATATGTGACTTTAACGCTTTGTTTGGATTGAGGGTACATAAGAGTTTATAAGGAGAGGGGAGAGGAGGGTAATGAAGGGGAAGGGAGGGGAGGATAAGGAAATTAATGAATTCTTGTTTGGAAATGGGGGGAAGGATAAAAAAGGATACATACCTTATCCTTGTTTGAATAGAGGGGTTAAGGGAAGAGTAAAAAAGTTTTTATATATATTTGGATAAATATGCCCTTTCTCATTAATAGATGTACTATGTTTATGATATTTTGACAAATGCCTGTTACTTTTGACAAATATGCTTCTCAAATCTACTTTTTGATTTCTTTTTTTGGCATTCATACAAATCCATATGAATCTATTCGAGAATGATTTTAGCTTTTTGAAATGCCCTTTTCTCTTGACAAATGCCTCTTCTTTTTTTTTTTTTTGGTTCATGACTCAACTTGCTGATATGATGAATTTTACTCTTAGATCATATCCAACTTCATCTGTAATGGCTAAAATAATATATATCACGAGAATCCGCCTTTCAAAAATCATGATATCTGGATTTGCATGAGAAGGACGAAGGGCAAAGGGGTGGTTGGGAAGATAGAGTATATAATGATCTAGTTGTAATTTTAAAATTTTATTAAGGATAAGTTAGGAAAATAAAAATTAAGCGTGAATCTTTCCCTCTGTTACACCCCAAATCGAAGGGTATAAAAAATTGAATAAGTGAGGGTATGGAGGGGTTGAGAGAACCCTTCTCTATCCTCCTTTACCTCTCAAAAAATTTTACCAAATAGGAGTTCATTCTTTACCCTCCCCTCCCCTCCCCTTATGAACCCCTGTGTACCTCCAATCCAAACAATATGTAATTAATGCAGATCATGAGATGGACGTATCACAATCTTCTTTTGGGGAAACAAAGGAAAACTTTCCATAAACCTAAAGTCCAATAAGTTATACCTACTACAAGACATTTCCAAGCAAGAAAATCACTTTCATAGGTAGCTATTTAGGAACATATGAACTACTTTGACTTGTAGACTAGATCCTTCCCATCTCCTTCATCTATGGATAATATGAGTTTCCTTGGATGCAAAAACACATACTGTATCTTCCATACTTTGCATGGTTTCATGAGTCACAACCTCTCCAGCTTATAACATAGTCAAGGATGTGCACTTGTCTGAATAGGTACTGAGCATTGCTATGTTGGTGTTGAGGCTTGAACTGATTATCCGATGGCATGGTTTGATATATCCCATGCCATTCCATGCCAGGTCCGTACAGACATAATAGAGATGGAGGAGAAAGAGAGAGGGTGCTTACTTTCAAGATCCTCCGCAAACCCCTTCACTTCACCTAAATTCTTCAAAATAAAAAAGTGGCCCCTCCATGATCCCTGTTTCAACTGAAACAACCTCTTTCTCTCTCTCTCTCTCTCTCTTTCTTCATCTCTTTCCTTCTCCCATTCTCACCAGTTTCTTGATGCGAAGACTAAAACCATCCTAGTCCACCATAAGTACAGTATAGTACATTCCAAATTAAATGGTTCCAGATGGCTCCATCGATGTTGATTCACCTAGTTAGTTGCATGCAATCTTCAAATACCATCGGGATCTAGTAAAGCCAAAGTTCTTCTAATCACTCTCTCGTAGCAAAGCTCCATATCATGTTAGTTCTTAAGATCTATAAAAATAACAAAATATCAAGTAATAAGCTACATAGCCTAATAAGTAATGACCATTATAGCAAGATAAATTATATAAAAATAATTTACTAAAATAAGTCTGTGGACGTACATCAGTTTAAAACTAAATATAAATATATAATTTTATTAAAACAACATGCATGAGACTTAGATCCATTCATAAATCTAATTCTTTTAAAACATCAAATTCATCTCATCAGTCATAAACTATGACCACACCCATACCTTATAACTAGGCAAGATAATGAGCTCGAAAATAGTCAAAGTACTAATATATAACCTCCGCTAATAAAATATCGATGCGCCAATATAATCTCTTCATTGGTAGAGTATCGATGTGCCAATATATAACCACCACTAGCAGAGAATCAAGACATAGTATGTTCATAAGCCCAAATCCATTCCCAAAAAAAACTCTTTTTATTAAAAACCATGTTCTATATATGTTCTAAATCAAAAGATACATTAAACCATATGATCAAAATCACTCAAGCATAATCAATATCTTGACCAAAAAGTTCGATCAAGAATCATCTAATATTTTAGAAAAAAGATATATTCAATAATAAAATGTGATGTATCTAATTCACAAATTATGAATAATTTGATTCAAAAAATATTTTATGATTTATCGATAAATCATGAATGAGAGTTCACTACTTGGTGAGTATAACTAACCAACAAATCTTCTAACTCTGAAAATCTTTCTCAAAGCCTAATATTAAAAAATATTTTTATTAAAATTTATAATTATTAATTTAAAAATAAAATTTTAATTTTCAACATCCTCACAAGACTAGCCAAGTGGTAGTGCCTAGCACCTCAAGATGGTTTGATCAAAGTAATTTCATTGAATCAAGATTGAATTAGGGTACAAATGGCTCAATAAAGAATGAGACTGAGCAAATCTAATGGTATTCGACAAGGATCAAGATTGGAGGCTAGTATGTTGCCCAATAGCCAAGAGCCAAGGCCTTCTACTCAGCTCAATAAAAGTCACCGATGGGATGCCCTTTTCTAGGACTGAACAAAACCCTGGAGAAACAGCAAAGAGAGAAATAGTATGGAGAGACAACATGAGAGAGTGGGAGAAGAAAGAGAAGAAAGAGAAAGAGAGAGAACATAGCCTCTCTCTCTTCAACAAAGGAATGGAAGAGTCATGGGGTGGTGACTGCCAACCAGATGATCGACAATCGACCATCATGAGCAGTTGCCAATAATTATAGATGGCCAGTGGTGAGGAATCAACCAAGAAAAGACCAAAATAGGGATGGTGTAGTTTATTCCGGGCTCCAGTAGCTTGTGCTAGGCTCCGGCAGTGTGCACAATCGTGCGAGGGAACTGGCCACACGCTTTGGCAACAAGCACTGGCAATGAGGATGGCTAGAAAAGGGAAGAAGAAAATAGAAAAAGTCCAAAAAAAAAAAAGTAGAGAAAACAGAGCACCCATTTCTTGGCTAAATCCAGTGATTAATCTCATCGAAACTTATGGTTCTATGGCTAGAGGAGATAGGGAATCTTGATTCCAAAAATGTTAGTTTGCGGCCATATTGAGGCCAGTGGCCAACACTCTGCAAGAAAATAAAGGAGCACCAGTAGTGATTTTCCGACTTGGAGGCTAAGATCGCTAGTGGGGATCAAAGGGAGAACGGTGATGGCTTTAAATAGGATGGAGCTGAAGGTCCTTAACTCTGAAAGCCTTCCATCAATGTACTCCTAGATGGAGTTGGAGAGGAAGGCGACTCCCATCCAAAATCCGTCTCTTCTCATGCATGTGCGATGCACGTGCCATTTTTTTATTTTTTCCAATTTCAAAACTTTTTCTGGGTTATTTAGGCTGAATTGACTAACCAGGCTGGCCAAGTAGACCACGTCCAGCTCTCGAACAAGTCCAAATGGGTTAGGTATTCCAATATATGTACCTAAGCTCTATCATTATTTCTTTTTGTAAGTATAGACATTTTCATCAATATGAGTTCTAAACTTAAATGCCCATCATCATGTTCCCATTTTAAAAATGTTTCGAATCCTGACAACAAAGATTCTGTAAGTCCAATATATAATCTGGCTTCTAAATTCTTTTTCTCTTTTTCTTGAAATTAGGTTACTTTAACTATGTTTTTCATTCTAAGATACATTAGTAACAACCAGAAAATAAAAAGATGGAAACTTTACTATGTCTAGGAGTCATACTATCTTAGGAAGAAAAGGCTCTCCTTACCTATAAAGCCTTCATTTTTCTCAAAGTATCTACCATCACTATCTATGTACCACCCAATGAAAGAATCTGGCAACCCATTCGAGCTATTCCACAAGTCGCTAGCTTCTGATAACAACACTAATACAAAGGAACAAACTAATTCTCCAATTCAGTTTGGTCCTCCAAATCTTCATCAACTTGCTCAGAAGTTGACCGAATGCTCTATGATTATAGGGGATCAAAATGATTCTTCATATCTTCATAAACTTAGAAATAATTCTTTAGATCTTCATCAACTTGGCAAGAAATTGTATAAATCATCCATGGTTGGAAGAAATCAAAATGATTACCTAGATCTTCATCAACTTAGCAAGAAATTATGCAAATTCTCTATGATTATATGACTATTATAGAAACTTAAGAGATTCTTTCCTCTTAAATTTTAAAGATTTTTTCTATTATTTCTCATTTAAGTTTTGAATGTAATATTCTTTGTACTCCTGATGATATGTGGAATCTTGTATTGTTATTATAAATACAATGATGTACATGCTCAATTCTCACGTTGAGATTGAGTCACCAAAAGCTTGTCATCCTTTATTTTTTCTTGGTATCGAAGCCCTTATCTCTATCTTGCGAGTGACCCTCGACCCTCTATCCATGGCTACATTAAACTCATCCTTGGCATTGAAGTATCCCTACACATCAACTCTAAACATGGGAAATTTTTGTTGCTAAAACTGGCACAAACAAATAACTCCAATTGAAGAACTCAAATGCTAGGTCTTTTTGAGAGCCAAGATCTCCAAGGCTTTATCGATGGAAATTATCCAATGACAAGTCCTACCACGCCTACTTCAACCCCAAATGCTAGCAGAGCATATAGCAAGAAGGAAGTAATAAACCCAAATTATGCGCACTGGAGCAGAGATCAGATCATCTTTTACATGCATGGATGGTTGGAACTCCCTTAGAGGAGATCTTTGCATATGTTGCTAGTCTGCAAACATCTATTGACGTATGGCATGCTCTTCAGAAAATTTATGGCATAGCTTCTCCATAGCTAGAGTTTTCTCTACTTCAACAAATTCAAGAGATGCATAGGGATCGTTATTCATCATTGAATGATTATATTCTTGCTTTCCAAAATATTTTTAATGATTTATCTGCAATTGGATGACTTATTGAAGACCATAAAAGCGATTGTTGGCTACTGTTGGGTATAAAATACCCCCCGACCAAAGTTTGTAAAAGATCGATCCTTCCAGGGCTCTTCCGGCTCCCGACCTTATGTGTGGCATCTCTCCGAACCTCCTCGACCGTCCGGACTTCTCCGACAATAAACTTCTGCACTCATCCACTGGGCCACCCCAAAGGCCCTCTGGGCCCCACTGTTAGCCGACCTTCTACAGCAACCAACTATTTTTCGAATTTCTTTCGGACTTCGTCTGCATCCGAGCTTCCCCTCAGTGAGATTTCTACAATAATCAGACTCCATCCAAGTTTCCACGGTGGTCGACCGCCTTCCGGATCCCAATCGAGCTCCCGTGAGAGCCGAACTTCTACTACTAACGGTCTACTCCGAACTCCTACAGCGGGCTGTCTATCCCAGACATCTACCTAAGCAAATTCCATTCAAGCCTCTACTGTAAATGAATTCCCTCCGAACTTCTATTACAGGTAGACTTCAGCCGAGCTACTTCTCCGACGGATGGGTTCCGGACGAGCCCCAAGCAGCTGGGTCCCTGCGATAGCCGATTGCCTCCGATGTCTGCCGAGCCTCCCCAACGCTATCCGAAGTCCATTGCCGGCCGACCTCCTACCAGGCTTCTCATAAAATGGACTTTCCCAGCGGACGATCTTTGGATGAGCTTCCGCATCAGATAAATCCCAGACGGACTTCTTTAGCAATTAGACTTCTCCGAACTTCGCCAACAGAGAATCTCCATCCAAGCTCCTACAGCAAGTAACTCCCGTCTGAAAGTCAGCGCCCGAAGCATCCGACAACAGTAGATTCATCAGCGACCTAGGAACATCCGAGCCTCTCCTAGAACGATGATGTAAAGGGCCATTCTGCTCCATCAGGCATCCCAGCCGAGCTTCAGCCGACGGATCCAAGCTCTCTGGCAAGCCACGACAAGGGCATTACCTTACTCCACTCGCTGCAACGAATTCCACGTGGCTCCACCACTCTCTGACAAGCCACAACAAGGGCCACTACCTTGCTCCACTCGCTACAACGGATTCCACGTGGCTCCACCACTCTCTGACAAGTCACGACAAGAATCGCCACCCTGCTCCACTCTCTGCAATGGATTTCATGCAGCTCCACCACTCTCTGGTAAGTCAGGACAACGGACACCACTCCACTCTCCGCAACAAGCTCCACGTGGCCCTGAACGACCTCTGACTCCACTACTCTCAGTAACAAACTCCGCACGGCTCTGAACGGCCCACTACCAGATGGTTACAGACGTCATTGTCAGTCAATTACGCTCTCTGTCTATAAATAAGGATCCCCAGATACGTTCTTTTCTAAGTTCAAAAACTCTATCTCGAAATTCTACCAAAATTTTCGCTCGAGCACTCCATTTCTGTTGAAGCAGAGTACTGACTTGAGTGTCGGCGGGTCTTGCCGGAGCACCCCCAGCTCCGGTTTAGACTTCCTTACAGCTCCGACGGCGGCCACGGTCTTCTCGACTCCAGCAACTTCGACTTCGGCAAAATTCTGCACCAACAGAATTGACGCTAGAAGGAGGGCAGAGCTGTGTCTTCCAGTACCCTTGTTCTTAAAGGAGTGCTCAACGGGACTGATTCCGGTCATCTTCTCCGACACCCTCTTCTCCTTCTCCTACTAGATCTTCACCCGATGCCTCTCCGCAAAGCATCCACCAGGCGATCCACGGCTTTCGCGGCCAGATCTCAGGCTCCGGCCTCACCTCCAATTTTTCAGGCTCCCCCTCCTCGGTAATGGCAGTCGGCCGGAGTAATTCGACCTACTGGTTCAGCAGGTCAGAGCCTCACTGAAGCAGTGCAGGCCATGCAACAGCAACAACAGCTGCAGCATCAGTGCGGTTGGAGAGAACATCCCGAAATTTTAAAATCCGATGGTAGGATGGGCCACTTGGGCCAGTCGCCCCACCTTTCTCGGAAAGATAAATCCGAGGGTGGAGAGCCCTCAGTCCGATCACGATTCTACTCTCGGAGGATCTCTATCTCCATTCTGCCCAAAGACCCTCAAGACCCGCAGTCGAGAGGATTTCCTGGATCGAAGGCTCCAGGAGATGAACCGACGGATCGAAGAACTCGCCACACTCTCCCTGCTTATGGTGATGACATCTGTACTGACCCACCCTTCTCTCAAATGATCATGCAGGAACCGATCCCGCCTAACTTCAAGCTCCCCAATTCAAAAGCTATGACGGGACCTCGGACCTGGTTGACCACCTGGAGGCCTTCCAGACAATGATGCTGCTCTATGGCGTGCCAAACGCCATTCTGTGCCGAGCTTTTCCATCCACCCTGAAGGGAGCAGCAAGGAACTGGTACTCGATGTTGAAGCTGGGTACCATCTTTTCCTTTGACCAGATGAGCCACCAGTTTGCGGCTCATTTTGTTAGCAGCCGGCATCCCAGAGAGGTTCGAAGTCCCTCATCAACATCAAGCAAAGGGAGGGGGAATCCATCGGGCTTATGTCAACCGTTTCAACGTCGCTGCGTTGGAGGTCCAAAACTTGGACCAATCGATCGCGATGGCCGCTCTGAAAGGTGGCCTTCAGAAGAACGACCTTCTGTTCTTCTTGGAAAAGAAGTACCCCAGAGATTTTGCCGATTTGCTGGCTCGGGCCGAAGGATATGCCCGAGCAGAAGAAACCTTCAAGATGAAGGATGAGAAGACCGCGAGAAAGCGGCAGGCGGGAGATCGAGCAAGCCCGCAGTTGAAAAAGGGCCGAGTGAAGCTCGGCCATTCTCGACCTCCTCCCAGACATAGGCACGTCTGGACTCCTCCCGAGCTCGTAGGTAGAGAAGCCCAGACCATCGAGTTCGGTGAGGCTCTCCTCTTGGAAGGTTCCACAGCTACGCCCCTCTCAACACCTCGAAAGCTCAAGTGCTAATGGAGGTTAGGGAGCAGCTCCAAGGCGGAGAGGATGCGCTCGCATCCTAGGAAGTGCAACCCAAACAAATTCTACCTCTATCATCGTGACCACGGCCATGACACGGAGGAGTGTATTTAGCTTCGAGACGAGATCGAGGAGCTCATTAGACGAGGTCGGCTCGACAGATTCATTCGACGCCGATCTGAAGAAAGGAAGATCGGTCTAGGGCCTGCACAGCGGAACCACCAAGGAGGGAGGAGCAGCCTGAAGATCGGCCTACAATTGGATTATCAACTCCATCTCATGGGGACCCCGACGGGAGCAGACCTTCCATGGCTATAGGGTTCGAAAAATCTACGAATGTATTACCGATAACTTTGTCCTGAATAAAAATTCTTTTCATATTTGCGTATTTTTTCTTTTGGTATGAGCTTATAATGACAGGAGATAACTCCCCCATATAAACGGAATTAAGCACGTTAGGAACAGGAGGAGAACCTCATCCTAACATGAGCAAAGTCGAAGGCCCAATTTTTTAAAACCGGATGGGGGAGAGGTCCTTGCAACGACCCTTATGTGCCCCCACAGCCTTGTTAGGAACAGGAGGAGAACCTCATCCTAACATGAGCAAAGTCGAAGGTCCAGTTTCTTAAAGATCGGATGGGGGAGAGGCCCTTACAACGGCCCTTATGTACCCCCACAGCCTTGTTAGGAATAGGAGGAGAACCTCGTCCTAGCATGAGCAAAGTCGAAGGTCCGATTTTTTAAAGATCGGATGGAGGGAGAGGCCCTTACAATGGCCCTTATGTGCCCCCATAGTCTTGTTAGGAACAGGAGGAGAACCTCGTCCTAGCATGAGCAAAGTCGAAGGCCTGATTTCTTAAAGACCGGATGGAGGGAGAGGCCCTTACAACGGCCCTTATGTGCCCCCACAGCCTTGTTAGGAATAGGAGGAGAACCTCATCCTAACATGAGCAAAGTTGAAGGCCCGATTTCTTAAAGATCGGATGGAGGAAGAGGCCCTCACAACGGCCCTTGTGTGCCTCCATAGCCTTATTAGGAACAGGAGGAGAACCTCATCTTAACACGAGCTGAAACCGACTGTCAGGAACAAGGGGAGGACCTCATCCCGACGCAAACAAAGACTCGATTGATCGACAAGGAGGAAAGATTCCTCAATAACTCCTCTACACTCTCATGACCTCGTCAAGAGCAGAGAGAAGACCCTCACTCGAACATAGAAAAAAAGGGAGATGAAAAGAAAAAGCGACGAACTACATCGACGATAGGTGAAAAACAAACTACATCAAAGGCACCAGGACCTCGTCTCGACGAGAGAGAATATCCTTGGCAAAAATCTCCAGTCCCTAAGGGCGAATCGACATGGCGATGGCCAGAAACCTTCAGACAACTTCGACGTCGAACAAGATGGAAGACAAATAGAGTTTGGTAAACAACCATTTAATACCAGAATGGACAAGATAATAGACAATTTCATTTTTATTTCATTGGTGAAGTACATGTTACAAAGCCTTAAAGGCCAAAAACAAAAAGAAAAAAAAAAGAAGAGAAGAAGAGGAGGCTCTAAGGAAGCCTAGTTTCTTCTGACTTCGAGCTCTCAGTTCCGGCCCTTACTATGGATCGCCTTAAATTTTTGACTTCCTCTTCTAGTTTCATCTTTTTTAGTAGCATATTCTGGTACATCCGATGGAACCGCCGACGCTCGTCCTCCGACTCTCAAAGCCTCCTCCTCAAGATCTCGGACTCCGCCTCGACATCCTTGATTGCCTGCTGCTCGTGGACCAGCTGAACTTTCAGCCACCGTAATTTGGCTTCCTCCCACCCAAGGGCTACAGACAGTTCCACAATAGTCCCCCTCAAGGAGCAAAGCTAGTCAGAACCTTGTACAGGGACAGGCTGACTCTCTCGGACAGCCGCCTCTGAAGGCGGGCAACTTCGTCAGTCACCGTCTGGAGCCTCCTTCGATAGTCCTCTACTTGTCTGCTCCAGCCGACTCGGTAGGTGTCGTAATTCACCTCGACATCCTGCAGCTATTTTTGAAGGTCAGAGAACTTCTTTGACCAGTCTTGGTCGCGGTCAGTCTGGACTGTAAGTCAGACGAGCTCCCTTCCAGCCAGTCGATCTTCTCCCGTGCGGCCGCCAGCTTGACTTTAAGGGAGCTGATCTTGGAAGCTTGAGTCCAAGACCAGTCGCTGGCACGTTTTTGGAGTTCCACAAGCTCCGTAATGAAGTCGGCTTTCCTTTTGGTGTATTCCATAAAACTTTTCTTGTGGAGGTCCCGAAAGCGAGTAGCCTCCGCGGTGGCCTTTGAATGGCTCTTCTTCAGCCGGTGAAGTTCGTCTTCCAGCTTCTTGGATTTCTTTGTCAACTGACGAACTTTCTTTGGAGGTCTCGTATCATCGACTTCAAGGGAATACCCTCTGATAGGGGAAGAGCTTCGGCGGACACTGTCGTTGGAGGATAAGAGCGCCATGACTCAAATTAATGCAAGAAGACAAAAAGAAGGAAAAGAATACAAAAAAAAAGGGGGGGACCCTCCGTAAAGACGAACCCGGCTTCATTGATCAAATAAATTTCAAGTACAAGAGAATGAGGAAAAAATCACCACAAAGGAAAAATACAAAACTAGAGGTTCCAGACCTCTGGGGCAGAAGTAGAGGGGGTCGGCATCCCCAGAAGATCGTTAGCGATGGCCACAGCAGTCGATGAGGTCCCGATTGGAAGAGGACCGGCAGTGACTTCGGATGGTCCGGCTTCATCATCGGATGCCTCGTTCAGGAAGTCGAGATCCAATTTGGAAAATCTCCCAGCCACCTTCTCTTGGTAGAGCTCAAACCCCTTGATGAAGGTATCCTAGCCGAACTGGACCTTTAGATCCTCCATCTCGGAGGAGGCTTTGAACTCCTCCACTGCTCGAGCCCTTGCCTCCGAGACCAGAGATGAAATCCATGCTTTCAGCTCGAAAACCTGCTCCTTCAACTCGAAAGCTTGCTCCTTCCACTCGGAAATCTGTGCCCTTAATGTAGAGACCTCAGCCTCAGCCTTCCTCTCTCCTCCTCCAAGATGGTCCTCAGATCGGATGAGGTTTGTCCCTCCTTTTCTAGCACCTCCTAGAGACTTAGGACCTCGGTGATTTTTTCCTCAAGGCGGGCGGCCCCGACTAGGTGACCTTCTTCTGCCCGAGCTACCTCCCTCTTGACGATCTTCGTCGCCTCGACGTTGGCGACGAGCTGGTGCCCAATCTGCAAGAAAGGTCAGGGAGTCGACATAAGGGCTGAAGAATAAATTAAAGAAGTGGAAAGGAGGAAAAGGATGAGTTAACCTACTTCGAGGAAAGATCCCAGAGAATCCTAGACCTGCAGCTCGGGATCGACGAGGACGATCCTCTCGACTACCTCGGGCAAAATGCACCCTTCGACCAGCCTCTTTATTAAGTCCCTATTGTTGAAGGAATTTTCCCTCAGGTCTTCCTCAGAGCCATCGTCCCCCTCGACGGCAGCCCTGCGACTGCGACTCCTCCGGGCCAGGGTCTTCTTTCTCCTCCTCCCTTCGGCCCCGGGTGCCCCTCGGGACGAACCTCCGAAATAGGACCCTCAGCTGGGAGGCTCTGTGAAGGGGCTTGGGGGACTTCAGGTTCGACGTCGGAAGGGGCTTCGACGGCAACGGGCATCGAGCAGGCACGGTCGAGCTTGTCCCTTCTGTCATGGCTTTCTTCATCGACCCCGAAGTTGAAGCATCTTTTCTCTTGTGGGTCTTGAGACCCTGGGCTAACCTCTGAGCCACGCTTGCATCCATGTCTGTGATAAAAAAAAATCAGCATGGCTCCGAAATAGAGCAAGAAGAAGGGGAAGCAAAAAAAAAAAAAAAAAGAGGGAGAGATACCGGTAGGGTTAAGGGGGCTCAGGCCGATGTTGAACAAAAGTTGTTCCCTCAGAAGTTCGGGGAGGAGGGGAGCTCGATAGGCCTCGAGCTTTTATGAGGCTTCAAGGTCGTCCCTTTTCAGGTTAGAGGCCCGACGGGCGGAATCCCTCAGAGAACCCCAAGGAGGTAATCCTAGCTCTAAGGTTAGGCATCGGACGTAGAAGAACCTCTCCTTCCAGTTATGGACAGAAGAGGAGCGCCTTTCAGCAATCCCTTTCTACCGAACTGGAGGGAGAAGTACCACCAATCTTTTGTCGAGGGATGGCACTTGAAGGTGTAGAAGTTTCTAAACAAAGAAAGAGTCAGCCAAACTTTGGCTAAACTACAAAGAGAAAGAAACCCTATCAAAAATCTAAAGGAGTTCGGCACGACGGAAACTAGAGAAATATTCAGAAAACGAAAGAGAGCAACGACAAAGGATGGCAGTGGAAGCCGAAGTCCGGCACGGAAGGCCTCTTGGTACAGACAGAAGCAGCCGGGAGGAGGGGCGCTAGCCCGGTCAGATGGCTTGGGAAGCTCCAGCTCGTATTCCGGAGGAACTCCATACTGAATCCTTATCAGTGAGAGTTCATCCGGAGTCAAGGAGCCGGGGATGGTGTCCGGTGCAAAGGCCAGACAAGGTTCGGTCCTAGCTACGGGTTCATCTACGGTATCAGTATTGTGGGGAACTGGGGCTAACGAACTCCTAAAACTGCTAGAAGAGGAGATATCAAAGGACATCTCGAATCAAATGGAAGCCACAAAAATCTTGAAAAATCAAGAAAAATAGCAAACAGGCCCCCAAGAAAGTTAAATAAATAGAATACGAAGAAGAAAGGATGAAAAAATGACAGGAAGTTTCGAAACTAACCTAGATTGACCCCAGGAGTACAGGGAGACGGTGAGGATGATGGAGGTCGATCCGGAGGATGCCTAAGGCCGAAAGGATGCTAGAGGAAGCCGGAGCTCTCGAAAAAGAGGAGGGGAACCGAGGGATTCTCTCAAGCAAAGTGAAACCCCTGAAGGAGGAGAACGTGTTTAAATAGACCCCGGGATCTGATGCAATAATGATTGTGGATCTCCTCTAGCCGGTCTGCATTCGTCGTGTGTCCTACCCACCTTGACAGATTGTTGGAAACGACAGGCAGCTGATAAAGTCATTATCATGCCGTACCTAGAGCCATGCCCTGGTGAAAATTTGAAAAGAAAAAATCTTTTTCAAAAAGGCTCCAGTACCAGCGT
Source organism: Elaeis guineensis (assembly GCF_000442705.2). Lineage (NCBI taxonomy): Eukaryota > Viridiplantae > Streptophyta > Magnoliopsida > Arecales > Arecaceae > Elaeis > Elaeis guineensis. Next base: position 84,211,532 of record NC_026003.2, read on the forward strand.
GCCGGACGTCAAAATATCTGGCAACCATCGAGTGCGGAAATCGAGGGGAGCAACTTCGACCGTGAGAATTTCTCTATACTTCCTTCATTCGGAACCCGAACTCGAAAGTAGGGGGACTGGTGTTGGGTATAAAATATCCTCCGGCCGAAGTTTGTAAAAGATCGATCCTTCCAGGGCTCTTCCGGCTCCCGACCTTATGTGTGGAATCTCTCCGAACCCCCTCGACCGTCCGGACTTCTCCGACAATGAACTTCTGCACTCATCCACTGGGCCACCCCAAAGGCCCTTTGGGTCCCACTGTTAGCCTATTGGAGCATGATCCGACTCCTCCCACGGACCTTTGGTGCAGCAGAACCAGCAACGAATAGATCTGGAGACTTCTGCACACGATCCAAGGCCCTTGACAAAATCAGTCTGGTTGCTGTCTTCTTCGTCAGCCTTTCGTTCCAGATGAGGAACGCCTTTGAAACCACCTCTAAAAAATCCAAGATCTGGTACCCAACTAGATCAGACCTGAATCGAGGTCCTCCAATTTGTAGATCTCAAATCAGGGCATTCTGGATGGGAAAGAAGATAGATGGAGACAGAC
>NC_026003.2:84212220-84402815 GCF_000442705.2 Elaeis guineensis
TGGATTCATGTACACAAGGTACCATGATGATCTCAAGTCAAAGGATCATTTGTACAACTCTCACTAGAGAACAATCAGCTGATATGTGAATAAGACTCCATCAAATATTCTCTTATAGGTTAATTTAGTGAACTTATTCTCTAATAAGTATATATATTCTTATATTAGTATCACCACACAAGTGGTTATGAAATTAACCACCCTTACCAATGAGTATACATAAGATATGCCAGCCTTACCGGCATCATTGATCTCTGACTTAATGAACCAATAATTGAAAATATTTTAGATCAGGGCTATCAAAGATTTACATCTCACTAGTATGATCTTATCATGACCCTAAAACCATTGTCCAAATCTATGAGATTCATTATAATCTTAAAATAATAATAAGATACACCATATAATGAATCAAAATGTCTATTTTATTAATTAACAATGTCAAGTATATGAGTTTGAAAGATAAAATATAGAAAAATATCCCATCGCATCCCATATGTGATGAGCTTGTAGGACATAATTCTTTCAATCTCCCACTGACACTAAAGCCAATCGTCTCTATACTTGATGCATTAGATGTATATCCTAGAAACTAATATGGCTGACATATTGTAATAATTTTAGAGCATAATTCTATACTTAATATATTGATATGATCAATAAAAGGATAATTTTTTTTTATTCAAGTGTGATGTGTCCTTAAATCATCCATGGAATTAGTTTTGATACATATTCTTAAAGTGTTGAGAATTAGTGATATGTATTTAATTTTTAAATACTTTCGATCATAGGATCATCATAGGATGGTGATAGATCTGGATAGACTGACGCATAAATCACTTCTTTCAGGATAGATGAGTCTCTAATCTACTGTATAGAGACATAGGATGATGAGTATGGATAGTTGTTAGAGAATAACTAGTATTGAGCATGACCATACGAGAGATCACTTAGATTTCTATTCATTCGTCAGTGATTGTCTCGATACTATAGTTATGTGATTGGTCTTTTGATTTGAGATGGTACTGTTACTTGCTGTGAGACTGCAGAAGTTTGACTGACACATAAATATGAGTCTCAATGAGCCCTTGTAGTGGATGTTGGAGACAGTTGATCCACTGTAGGAGGGGGTGTGCATCAAGATAGGATCTATCAACCTTGATTGAGAGTAGTCCTATGAGATTCAAAAGGCTAAGTCAAAGAATCTATGATCATAATAGTGTGATTGATGGAAAAGAGTTTTCATAGAAATCATAATTGGATTTGAGCTAATCGAATCTATCATATGACTGATGTTGTGATTTGATGTTTTATTCATGACCTGCCATCTAGTCGGGACTCATGATAGAGGGATTGAATCACACGTTAACTACACTTAGAGGTTCATTTCAGTTCAATTGAGTTGTCATTACATACTGCTAGGTGTCACTGGTGGATTGTGAGAGCTTATTAGGATTGTTCTGGATCGATAATTCTTGTTGAGTTAGAGTGAAATTATTCTGATCTATTGAAAAAAATTTAATGATACAATAATAGAGATCATTGTATATCCTACTACCAGATAGAATTGAACTTATGGAGTTACACAACAAAGAGATTAGATCTGAAATAAGTAATTGAGCTTATGAAGTATCAATTGGATTTAGAGAAACCCATTGGATTCATGATAACCTTGCTAGCTGACCCAATTCTTCTTTTCATTGGGATTACTTATTTGATAAGAAAATTTTAACTTAATTATCTGCTAATAACATATATAAATTAGATTCATGAGACTCAAATTATTGGGTGTCTAAGGTTATGGATCATATTAATTAAGGGTGCAAGTCTCCAATTAATTTCTTTGATAGTTATTTTTGGACGCCACTTGATTTGATCAAGTTGGGCATGTCCATTGATTAAGGCATTTAGTTCTCTTATGGGATGTCTCTTGGGTGTGTTTTAGAGTATCTAATTATGGGTGCAAGGGTCTCAATTATTGGCGCCTAAAGGGTTTCCTAAAGTAAGTTGGATAACTTAAGTTAGTAGGAAATCCAATGCAAGTAGGACTTATATTATATAATTGAATAGGATTCAATCCTTATGCCTATTTAAAGAGACCTCCTCTAAGATCCCTAGAGCATCCAAATCAGTATCCCATCATGCCCAAAGGCTCTTCCCATGCCTCTCTTCCTCTCTCTTTCTCTTCTCTGGGGCATTCTACACATCCATCCCTTGAGATGCGAGTCCCAAAGAGTTCCATGCCCAAGGTGTTGGGTATCTTATAATTTACTGGTTGTTGGTGTTTTGTAGCAGCACAAAAGAAGGAGAAACTCTAGAGAAGAGGAAAAGAAGAAGATCAAGGAGAAAGATCAAGCGTTGATCGTGATTCAGACTTCGTTCAGATTCAGCAGGCTGAATTTTGAAGAATCAAAAATTTAGATTAAAGAGGACTATTTCAGGCTGATCCTGAGTGGATACTTATAGAGGTCGGTCACTTGTGTAGCTAAAAAAGAACCTCTTCTATTCCAGATCCAGATTCGAAAAAAAAATTGCGAAACAGGTATGTAATTTGATCACAATCTAAATTCAGCATATATCAATTTCACATATGAGATAGATTTATATGATTTTATATTTTTATATATGTATAATTTAGATTAAAAATATTTTAATCTTATTCTTCACTATGGTGTTTAGAAAATAAAGTTTTTAAAATACATATGCATGCATCAAATCTCAAATTCCAACAGTGGTATAGAGCTGCGGATTTTCATATGCTGAATTTTGATGTACATATTTTGAAAAATTTTAAATCAATTTTTTTTTGATACATGAGATGTATCGATGAATCTTCTAATTTGAAATTAGATTTTAGATTTAATTTTAAAATATATAGTTGATATATAATTGCATGCGTAGATCTGAATTTTGATCTAGAAAGAGTTCTAGTTCATATTCATGTGATACATAGATGCATGCATAAAATCTAAAATTTTTATATGATCTAAATTTTGATACATATATGTGATATATGATTATAAATTTAGATTATAAATTTATTTTTAATCTGATCTATGATCAGTATATGAGATATATGATATCATGTTAAGATCTGAAATTTTGTTTAGATCTGATTTCATATGCATATATTTGATATATGTTTGTATGCTAAAATCTAAAAATTATTTTCATATTTTAAAACTTACTTTTATACAATAAATTTAGATCTGAAATATGATTTTAGAATCTAAAATTTATATTTATGCATGAGATTTTAGTCATAAAAAAAATCATAAATTAGGTCATATAATAGGATTGTATTTAAGATTTTTGATTTGAGTCATATGGGTCTAACCCGAATAAGTAATTGATCAAATTAAGTCAAGTGTTGATAAGGATTAGATCAATTAAGTTAATGACCATACAATTATTATTGATCAAATTGTTTGAATCTCATTTGTAGAATCGATTAATCTAAGGACCTAATTTGGTTCATTGGTTTGAGCCTGATTCGCTTGAGCTAACCAATTCTGATCAATCGACCTATTGATATCTAAGGCAAATTAGTGATACATGGTTATTTAATTGATTCTATTAGCCGACCTGATCAATTTATTGGTGTCTTAAGAAGGCAATGGGGGGACCCCCATCGATCTCCACTTACCTAGCTAATTTGAAAGCTTGAGTCTTGAATTAGGTTACTTAGTAATTTGGTTTAGCCCATGTCAGTTAGATCAGTCATATGATGATTGATTAGATGAGACCTAAACTTAAATCTCCCCACAAATATTAAGCCCATACATTTTTTATCGTTGTAGATGTGCGGACGTGCTACCAATGTTGATTATTCTTGGCTAGTTACAGTGGTTTAGTTATATCAGAAACATGCAACCACTCTATTAGCAAAGAGTTACTTCAGAGTAAAGATGGGATTAGGCCTAATAACTGTTAGGTGATAGACCCAATGACGGCCTTGCACCTGTTTGTGAACGGTGGATCGGGCTTAACTAAGAAATGTGGGCAATAACTTTTAGGTGAGCCCACATAACTTCGAAATCAAGTCGCTGCAACATGCTTAGTGAAGTATCTGGGTAAAGAGTTACCTATGCATCGGTGTGCATATTACCAATAACTGTTAGGTGAGGTGCATGTCATCGGTGGGACCACAGCACCCACTAGGAATCTTTTGTCGCGTTAGCATTTTTGTTTCCTTTTCGGAGTGTGGAGGGATCTGATAAATTAGTGAAAGTCATTGTTTGTATCTTAAAATCTCTAGAAGTAAATATAAATATTAAGTACAAAAGTCTAACTTGAATCTCTACTCTCATAGTTAAACCACAATGTCAGCCTCAAACTGTCTAGCCCGTATCTTTGAAATCAATTATTTGATCAGTACCAATTACAAAGACTGGTTCAAAAATCTCAGGATTATCCTGGTCTCAAAAAAGTTAAGCCAAGTTCTCGACTAGGATTTCATAGTGCTACCAAACCATTCTACTGCTGAGCAAAGAGTTGCTTTTGAGAAGTGGACGGATGAAGATAGTTGGGTCAAGTATTATGTGCTGGCGTCTATGTCAAACGAGTTGCTAAGCCAACATAAGTATATACCCACTGTCTGGGCCATGATCACTCACCTACAAGAGTTGCATGGTGAGTAGAGCCATACTGCATGCTTCAAAGTGTCCAAAAGACTCTTCAATCTGAAGATGCATGAAGGACAGTTGTCCATGAGCACTGTATGACAGTGATCAAGAATATTGAGGAGTTTGAAAAGCTCAGACTAGAAATGCAAAAGAAATTGCAGATGGATCTGATCCTTCAATCCCTTACAAGTTTATATAGTCAATTCATTATGAATTTTCATATGAACAAACTTGACTGTACTATTTTCAAACTCGTCAACATGTTGGTCACTATGGAGGGTACCTTGAAGAGTTCAAGGGATACTGTTCTCACTATGGAGCGGATCTCTTTCTCCAAGAGAAAGTCTACTGAAAGAAAAAAGGTTAAATCCCCAAAGAAGCAAAAGAAAGAGAGTAAGCTAAAGAAGGATGGTCCAAAGATGACTGAGGTAAAAGGAAAGTGTTTCCACTATCATGTTGAAGGCCACTGAAGGAGGAACTATCCTAAATACCTGAAGAGCCTAAAGATCAAAAAGGATAATAAGCCTTCTAAAGGTATGCTCATAATTGAATCTAACCTTACAGTTTCTTCTACTTCTAGTTGGATATTAGACTCTAGTTCGAGTGCTCATATATGTACCTCAATGCAGGATTTGATAGAAAATAGGAGGTTGAGGGAAGGTGACATGATCTTTCGGGTCGATAATGAAGCAAAGATTGTTGCAAAGGCCATTGGCACTTACCCTCTTCAATTACCGTCTGATGTTAGATTAGATTTAAAAGACTGTTATTATATTTTTGTAGCTAGTCGAAATTTAATTTTCATGTCTGTGCTAGCACAGTAAGATTTTAAAATTTATTTCAATAAAGATTTTTATTCTATTTATTTATAAAATAAATTAGTTGCACGAGATTTTTTAATTGATAGTCTTTATTACTTGCATGTTGATGCGAATGTGAACCTAAACAAGCAAATAGTGAGTGTCGTAGGTCAAGAAAGACCTAGAGATGAAATAAATCAGAAGTACTTATGGCACCATAGACTAGGCCATATTGAAGAGGATAGGATAAACAAACCAGAGAAGGATGGGATCCTTGGCTCTCTTAACCTAGAGCTGTATCCAGCTTGCGAATTCTGTCTTCGAGGAAAGATGGCCAAGTTGCCCTTTGTAGGATATGGGGAAAGGACCGCAGAGCTACTTGCCCTGCTACACACCGATGTGTGTGGGCCATTTAATGTGCAGGTCAGGAGTGGTTATACCTACTTCATTATCTTTATCGATAATTTGTCTAGGTACGAATATGTGTATCAGATGAAACACAAGTTTGAGATCTTTGAAAGGTTCAAAGAATTCAGACATGAAGTAGAAAAATAAACAGGCAAAACTGTTAAGGTTCTTCAATCTGATCGAGAAGGTGAATATCTTAGCCAAAAATTTTTGGGATATCTTAAGGACAACGGCATAGTCTCTCAGTGGATCCCTCTTGGAATGCCTCAGCTCAACGGGTATCCAAAAGGAGGAACATGACCCTATTGGATATGGTCCGATCCATGATAAGCTTCACTGATCTACCCTTATTTCTTTGGAGACATGCCTTATTAACTACCATTCACTTATTGAATAGAGTTCCATCAAAGTCCATTCCTACCACACCGTATGAGATATAGTTCGGTAAGAAGCCGAGTCTGGATTATCTCAAGACTTAGAGATGTCCGACCTATGTTAAGAGACAAATGGCAGATAAGCTAGAGGATAGATCTATTATATCTTCTTTATAGGATATCCAAAAGAATCCATGGGATACTACTTCTACTTTTCATAAGGTCACAATATGATTGTGAGTCGAAAAGTCATATTTCTAGAAAAATAGTTTATCCAAGATGACGGCAGTGGGAGGTTCGTAGAGCTCGAAGAGAAAGTCTTTAAAGAGCCTAGAGCTATAGATCCTCAAGAACCCATAGCCATGGCTAGTAGTTGATGTTCCTCTACCACCTCATAGATCTAGCAGAGTCTCCCGAGCTCCTAAAAGGTACATGGGTATACTTATGGAGGAAGTAAAGAAAATGTTCTTTACGAGAGATAGAGGTCACAGGATGACCCTAGTACCTATGACGAGGTGATGTCTGACATCGATTTATAGAAATGATTAGATGCTATGAAGTCAGAAATTGACTCGATGCACTCGAATCAAGTCTGGACTTTAGTGGATCCACCTGAGGGTATCATATCCATTGGGTGTAAATAGATCTACAAAAGGAACATAGGTACCGATGGTAAGGTAGAGATCTATAAAGCTAGGCTTGTGGCAAAAGATTATAGTTAGTGTGAGAACATTGATTATCAGAAAATTTTCTCATCTGTAGTCATGCTGAAATCCATCCATACTTTGCTTGCTGTTGCAGCTTACTATGATTATGAAATCTAACAGATGGATGTGAAAACTGCTTTCCTGAATAGATATCTTGAAGAAGATATCTATATGGAGCAGCTTATAGGTTTCACATCTGGTGACGATGATCACAGAGTCTGCAAGCTGCAAATATCCATTTATGGATTAAAGCAAGCTTTTCAGAGTTAGAACTATCATTTTGATGAGGCAATCAAATCATTTGATTTCATAAAAAATGAAGACGAACCTTGTGTATACAAGAGAGTCAGTGGGAGTGTGATTACCTTTCTTGTATTGTACGTGGATGATATTCTCCTTATTGAGAATGACATTCCCATGCTGACCATGGTCAAAAGATGGTTGTCCAAGAAATTCTTCATGAAAGATCTAGGGGAAGCATCTTATATTCTCGAAATAAAGGTCCATAGGGATAAACCTAAATGGATGCTTGGCCTGTCACAAAAGCTGTACATAGAGAAGGTGCTGAAAAGGTTCAGCATGAAAAACTTCAAAAGAGGTCTCTTACCTCTTAGGCATGGTATTAGTCTCTCCAACATGATATGTCCAACCACATCTGAGGAGATTCAGTGCATGAGTAGGATTCCTTATGCCTTGACCATAGGGAACCTCATGTATGCCATGCTATATACTCAACCTGATATTGTCCTTATTGTGAGTGTCATGAGCAGGTATCAGTCAAATCCAAACGAGAAGCACTGGATAGCTATGAAGAACATCCTTAAGTACTTGAGAAGGACTAAGGATTTACTCTTGATCTTTGGAGGTGATTCTGAGTTACGAGTTGAGGGGTATACTGACTCAAATTTTATGTCTGATCCTGATGATAGAAAGCCTACTTCAGGATACGTGTTCGTTTGCAATGGTAGCACAGTTAGCTGGAAGAGTTCCAAGCAACCCATCATAGGAGATTCGACCACGGAAGCTGAGTATGTTGTTGCTTCGGATGCTGCAAAGGAAGGCTTCTAGTTTAAAAAGTTCGTTATGAAACTTGAGATTATGACATTGGATGCCATACCGTTGTACTGCAACAACAATGGAGCCATAGCACTTGCTAAGGAGTCAAGGTCTCATAAAAAGTCTAAGCACGTCGAGCGGCATTTTTATATCATACGTGACTATCTCAAAAAAAAAATATATTAAGGTGCGAAGAGTAGACTCCGCAGACAATGTGGTAGATCCGCTGACTAAGCAGTTGAGCCAACCAAAAATAAAAGTCCATCTTAAGAAGATAGGACTTAGATTTGTGGCCAATTGAATTTAGTTCAAGTGGGAGATTGTTAGATGTATGTCCTAGAAGCCCATATGGCTGATACATTGTAATAATTTTAGGATACAATTTTGTACTAAATATATTGATATGATCAATAAAATGGTAATTTTTTTTTTCATTCAAGTATTATGTGTCCTTGAATCATTCATGGAATTAGTTTTGATACATATTCTCAAAGTATTGAGAATTAGAGACATGTATTTTATTTCTAAATACTTCGATCATAGGATCATCATGAGGATGGTGAAAGATCCGAATAGACTGACGCACAAATCATTTCTTTCAGGATAGATAAGTCTTCAGTCTACTGTATAGAGACACAGGATGACAAGTGTGGGTAGTTGTTAGAGAACAACTAGTATTGAGCGTGATCATACGAGAGATCACTTGGATTTCTATTCAATCATCAGTGATTGTCTCGATGCTGTAGTTGTATGATTGATCTTTTGACTTGAGATGGTACTATTACTCACAGTGAGACTGCTGAAATTTGACTGACATATAAACATGGATCTCAATGAGCCCTTGTAGTGGATGTTAATGATAGTTGGTCCATTATAGGAGTGGGGTGTGCATCAAGATAGGATCTATCGACTTTGATAGAGAGGAGTAGTCCTATGAGATTCGAAAGACTAAGTTCAAGAATCTATGGCCATAGTAGTGTGATTGATGGAAAAGAGTTTCTATAGAAGTCACAACTGGGCTTGAGCTAATTGAATCTATCATATGACTGATGTTGAGGTTTAACGATTTATCCATGACCTGCCATCTAGTCAGGACTCACAATAAAGGGACTGAATCACACGTTAACTACACTTAGAGGTTCATTTTAGTTCTATTGGGTTGCCACTACATACTGCTAGGTATCACTGGTAGATTGTGAGAGCTCACTAGGATCGTTCTGGATCGGCAATCCTTGCTGAGTTAGAGTGAAATTGTTCCGACCCATTGAAAAGAGTTTCAATAATATAATGACAGAGATCATTGTATATCTCACTACTAGATAGAATTGAATCTATGGGGTCACATAATAAAGAGATTAGATTTGAAATAAGTAATTGAGCTTATGAAGTGTCAATTGGGTTTAGAGAAATCTATTGGGTTCTTGATAATGTTACTAGCGTATGGTTGGACCCAATTCCTCTTTTCGTTGGAATTACTTATTTGATAAGAAAATTTTAACTTAATTATCTGCTAATTATCTATATAAATTAGATTTATGAGACTCTAATTGTTGGGTGTCTAAGGTTATGGATCATATTAATTAAGGGTGCAAGTTCCTAATTAATTTTTTTGATAGTTATTTTTGGGTGCCACCATGATTTGATCAAGTTGGGCGTGTTCATTGATTAAAGAGCTTTTAGTTCTCTTATGGGGCATCTTTTGTGTGTTTTGGGGTGTCTAATTATGGGTGCAAGGGTCCTAATTGTTGGCACCTAAAGAGTCTCCTAAAGTAAGTTGGATAACTTAAGTTAATAAGAAATCCAATGCAAGTAGGACTTGTATTATATGATTGAATAGGATTTAATTCTTATGTCTATTTAAAGGGACCTCCCCTAAGGTCTCTAGAGCATCCAAACCAGTAGTCCCTCATGCCCTAAGGCTCTCCCCACACACTCTCTTCCTCTTCCTTTCTCTTCTCTTGGGCGTTCTACATGCCCATCCCTTGGGACGCGAGTCCCAAGGAGTTCCATGCCCAAAGTGTTGGACATCCCATAATTTGCTGGTTGTTGATATTTTGTAGTAGCACAAAGAAAGGAGAAACTCTAGAAAAGAGGAGAAGAAGAAGATCAAGGAGAAAGATCAAGCGTTGATCGTGATCCAAGCTTCGTTCAGATTCAGCAGACTGAATTTTGAAGAATCAAAATTCAGATTAAAGAGAGCTATTCCAAGTTGATCCCGAGTGGATACTCGTAGGGGCTGGATACTTGTGTGGCTAAGAGAGAACCTCTTGTCTTCCAGATCTAGATTCGAAGAAAAAAATTGCGAAACAGGTATGTGATTTGATCACAATCTGAATTCAGTATATATCAATTTCAACATATGAGATAGATCTATGTGGTTTTATATTTTCATGCATGTATAATTCAGATTAAAAGTATTTTAATTTTATTCTTTATTACGATATTTAGAAAATAAAATTTTTGAAGCACATACGCATGCACCAAACCCCGAATTCCAACATGATGTCCATGCAATCTCGGTGGCGGTCAAACTGCTGTAATGAAAAGGTCTTAGTAAATGGGTCCATTATATTATTCTTGATGTCAACTCGCTCCATGATCTTTCGACTATCTCCTGAATGAGGTGGAACCACCTTAGGATGTACTTGGATTTATAATGAGATCTTGGTTTCTTGGCTTGAGCAACTGCCCTATTATTATCACAATAAAGGGGCACTGGTTGTTCAATTGTCGGAACCATACCTAATTCTGAGATAAACTTCTTCATCCAGATGGCCTCTTTAGCAACCTCACAAGCAGCAATGTACTCAATCTCAATGACTGATTCAGTAATGGATTGCTGTTTGGAACTCTTCCAACTTACTGCTCCACCATATAGGATGAACACATATCCAGATATGGATTTGCTATCATCCAGATCAGATTGAAAACTATAATCAGTATAATTGTTCAGTTTCAAATCAGAACCTCCATATATAAGAAAAACATATCTAGTCATTTTCAAATACTTGAGTATGTTTTTCACAGCTTTTCAATAATCCTTCCCTAGATCGGTCTAAAATCTGCTTACAATGCCCAAGGCATAAGCCATATCAGGCCTGGTACATAACATAGCATACATAACTGATCTTACAGTCAAAGTATAAGAAATAGAATTTATGAAATAGAATTTATTCTATTTCTCTCTTCAGATATCTTAGGAGACATCTTCTTAGAGAATTGTATGCCATGACTTATGGGCAAGTAACCTCTTTTATTTCCCTCCATATTGAACTTTTTCAACACAAAGTCTGTGTACTTTGACTGGGACAAGCCAAGCATCCTTTTCAATCTATTCCTATAAATCTTTATACCAAGTATATAGGATGCCTCACCCAAGTCTTTCATGAAAAACTTATGTGATAGTTATGTTTTGATCGATTGTAACATAAGGATGTCATTCCCAATGAGCAGTATATCATCTACATACAAGATCAAGAAGACAACAGCACTCCCACTAGTCTTCTTGTGCACACAAGATTCATCTACATTTTTGATAAAGCCAAATGATTTGACCGTCTCATCAAAATGGATGTTCCAACTCTTTGCTGCTTGCTTTAATCTATAAATAGATTTATTTAGCTTGCATACTTGATTTGCTCTCCCACTAAGATAAATCTATCTGGTTGAGTCATATAGACTTCCTCCTCAAGGTTTCCATTAAGGAAGGCAATCTTGATATCCATCTGCCAGATCTTATAATCATGGTATGTAGTAATAGTAAGCATGATCCGAATAGACTTGATCATGACTACGGACGAAAAAGTTTCTTCATAATCAACATCTTGTCTTTGTCTGAAACCTTGTGCCACCAGCCTGACCTTATAGGTCTTTATCAGGTCATCTACTCCAATCTTCTTCTTGAAGACCCATTTGCATCCTACTGGGGTTATACCCTCAGGCACATCAACTAAAGTCCAAACTTAGTTGGTATACATGGAGCTCATTTTAGATTTCATGGCTTTCAGCCATTTGTTAAAGTCACTACTCATGAAAGCTTCTAAATAGGTCATTGGATCATCATTCTCAATTATGTGTGATGTATTGTTATTCTCAATGGTAAACTCATATCTGAGTAGTACATTACGTACTCTACTTGACCTTCAAAAAGAAGGTGTGTAGTGGTTATGTCTCAATAATGGGCACTTTTAGTTGAGCGTTAGCTTATGAATTCTCCACATGTTGATTCTAGATAGACTGTAGGTCTAGAACTTCCTCAAGTTTAACTATCCTCCCACTGTCCCTTTCTTGGATAAACTTTTTCTCCAAGAAAATGGCATGCCTACCAATAAAAATCTTTTGTGGAATAGAGTGGTAGAAGTAGTATTCTATACTCTCCTTGGGATAACCTACAAACCTACATTTTTCTGATCTAGTACTAAGCTTATGTCCATCAATATTTTTCACATAAGCAGGGCAACCCCAAATTTTAAGATGTTTAAGACTCGACCTCTTTCCTTTCTATATCTCATATGAAGTGCTAAAGATAGATTTTGACGGTATTTTATTCAAAACATATGCTGCGATCTCGAGAGCAAATCTCCCAAAGGAGATCGAAAGATCCATGAAGCACATCATGGATTGTATCATATCTAATAAGATACGATTCCTCCTTTCCACAATACTATTTAATTATGGAGTGTAAAGAGGTGTCTACTGAGAGTATATACCATTTTATTTTAAATGATCGAAAAACTCACTAGTTAAATATTCTCTTCTTCGATCAGATCGAAGGGCTTTAAAACTTTTGTCAGTTTGTCTCTCAACCATTCTTTGATACTCTTTAAACTTATCAAGGGCTTTGGATTTATATTTCATTAAATACACATATCCAAATCTTGACTTATCATCAGTAAGTGTGATGAAGTAGGAGTATCCTCCTCTGGTTTGAGCCGATATTGGACCACAAACATTAATATGTATTAAGTCCAAAATGTTACTCATCCTTTCTCCATATCCAGTAAATGGAGTTTTGGTCATTTTACCCATGAGATAAAATTTATAACTTCCATATGATTTGAAATCATAAGGATCAAAGAATTTATCTTTGTATAACTTATTAATTCTTGACTCATTTATATGACCAAATCGACAGTGCCAGAAATATGTGACATTCACATCTTTTCTCTTTCATTTCTTTATATGATCAATATGAAGTACATTATCATTAAGTAATAAGAATAAAAAACATTATCAATGTAAGCATTTCCATAAAATTTATTAGAACGATAAATTGAACAACCATTGTTCTTAGCTTTTTTTTTAAAATTTTGTGCTAATAACAAAGGTACAAAAATAATATTTCCAATGATTTTAGGAATATAATAACAAGTCTTCAGTTCTAAAATTTTATTCGAAGGCAACTTAAACATCTTGGTTCCTACGGCTTCAACTTGGATGGACTCTCTACTAGCATCGAACAGTATGAAATCACCTTCATTCAGACTTCTTATTTTCTGTAGATTTTACAATGATTTACAAAGGTGTGAGATACAGGCAGTATCCAATATCCAAGAATCTGAAATTGAAATATTTAATGATAAGTTTGTTTGTATCATATACAAACCTTTAGTAGTTTGCTTCCTTGCCCAAAGTTATAAGGTATTCTTTACAATTTCTCTTCTAGTACCCATCCTTGTCCCAATGATAGCAAGTACCTTTGGTGGAGACCTTCTTCACTTTTTTCTTCAAGATACTAGCCTTAGGGTTTATCTTTTTCTTAGAACCCTTCTTGCCTTTCTTCTTGGAGATCTTATCTACAAGAAAAACTGAACCCTTTTCACCCTTGAAATGGCTCTCTACTATTTTAAGCATATTCAGTAGTTCAGACAGGCTAATATTCAGTTTGTTCATATGATAGTTAATGATAAACTATGAGAAAAAATTAGAGAGTGACTGCAAGATCAAATCCTAACTAAGCTCATCATCGATGGTGAAACCCAATTGTGCCAGATAAGTGATCAGATCAATCATCTTAAGGACATGAGTTTGCACGGACGTACCTTCACTCATCCTGGCATGGAACAACTACTTAGGTATCTCATATCTAGCAGTTCGATTTTGTTCTCTATATAACTCCTTTAGATTAAAGAGTATAGAAGGAATATCCATGCCTTCATGCTGCCTTTGAAGCTTATTGGTCATGAAGGCAAGTATGATACATGTGACAGTCACACTGTCATCCTTTCACATTTTATATGTGGCCCTTTCCTTCTCATATGCATCTTCTCCGATCGTATCGGATGCAGGGGTGTCCAGTATATAGGAGATTTTCTCCTGTGTAAGAACTATTTTCAAGTTTCTCAATTGTTGAGAATTATATCCCAAAACCAATCGTCAGCCTGTTGATCATTGTGCTCACAATTATAATATATATGAATTTTTATTAATAAAAGTTATTTAGCTTTTTTATCATATTTTATCCATCTTATTTGAACTCCTGTGTTGTGAGGAAGTCCTTAGGACTATATTTAATCGATAAAGGAGGATTTGTCATTTAGTTCTTAAAATATGTTCACGACCAAATGATATGCTATTAATAGGACGATAGCTATATCAAGTACAGGTCATTGTATGCCATATGGGTTGGTTGTTCTCTTAACCAAGGAGTGTGAAGACACTGGTATGGCATGTAGATGGAATGTAGGAGTACATTCACACCGAATATGACCATTTGCCAAGCACTCTGCTATCAAGAGTAGCTCATGAAGGATATAAGTATAAGTATCCCTCTGATCTGAAATTACCACGATGATTTTAAACAACTCACTATACTTTGGTGCCAGACCATCTAAATTTTTAATTCAGTGATGGAAGGTTATTGGATGTAGTCAAGTACTTATCAAATCGGTGTGTGAATCAAGATAGAATTGATCCTCTAAATAAGTAAGAGATATGCATCAATATATTTTAATTTAGTATAATCTTGGCTAGGATAATCCATATGATAGATTTAAAAAGTTAAATATAATATGGTCGACTATATTAGAGTTGACAGTCAAACTCTAGATCATCTTGAGTACTAAGATCAAAGGAATGAATTATACGATAACCATATGCCAGTAGGTTCTAGAATGTTACTTTATAATTTTTCATCCTATTCAGACATCGGATCCTATTGCTAGATGGTTACATTAATTAGTATAGAAAGTTATTCCTATGCTACTGGCATAGCTTCGAACCTATGGGGTCATATATATTAGAAGATACGGTCTGATCTGATGGCTGAAGAGTCTAATTAGATTGTGACTTTGGTGAAGAGTCTCACTGAAATAGAGATTCTACTGTTAATAGAAGATTTATTAGCAATTAAATTACTAATTGACTCAATTTTAGTGAGTAAAGAGCTTTAGATCAAGTCTAATTGAATTAGATTCACTTTGACCTAGTTTGGGTTTGATTTGGTCAAACCTAATTGCAAAGAAAAATTGATCCTAATTTGATCAGGACTTGGGCTCAGGTAATTCCTAATTGGGTTAGAAATTTATTGAGATGATTGGACTCTTAATTGGATTGGATTTCTTTCTATTATTGGGTTCAAACTAAATTTGATTTAGTTTAGAATTAAATTAAAAATGAAGAGTCCAAGCCAGCAGGGACTCTATCTCTTCTCTTTGTGCCACCTGGACCCACCTCTTCTTCTCAATGCCAAAATGATTTTGGCAAGTGATTTTTGGCATGAAGAAAGAGGGCACAATAAGGGTGGGTGAAAAAATATGATGTATTTAGAAACAAGGGTGGTGCTAAGAGATTTTTTCCTTGAATTCTTTGAAGAGTTTTTTGGAATGAGAAATATCAAATCCCTTCCTCACGCCAACACCCTTTTCTAGAATTTTTGGGATGCCAAAATTGGTTTTGGCGTGGAGAGTTTGGTGCCCAGCCCTTTGACCCAAAACCCTAATCCCTTTCTATTTAAAGGGGAGTCCTATAGTTGACGCCCCATAGGTTGTTCCTTACTGATTTTATTTTCTACTAGAGCTCTCTCCTCTCTTCCTCTTCCTCCTCTAGATCTTCTTGTCTTTTGGAGCATCCAAGAGATCAAAAGAAGAAGAAAAGTTTAGTCTTCAAAGATCCTTGCGAGCTAGCACTCCCAAGGAGCCTGATCTACACCGATCTTTATATGGATGATCTGTAGAGATCGGATGTCTTTGTGTGGCTGTGAGCAACCTGAAGGGACTCTTTCTTATATGAGATATTTGTAGAGATCAGCAACCCACAATCTGATAACGAGTTTTGAACTTGTTAGACTAGTTTTGATAGATCTAATGGTTAGATCTAGTCTGCAGCATGGATTAGATTGATACAGATTTTTTATTTTCAAATCTTATGTTTATGTTAAATTATATCAAGTTTTTGACATGATAGTCTAGATTAAATCTTATGCATATAAAATAAATTAAAATATTTAATCTAATAAATCTACTGTAAAAAATTTTAAAATTGTATGTATAGTACTGTCATACTTTTCCTTCAATAAGTATCAGAGCCTTGTTCCTTATGATATGATTTAATATGCTTTTAGATCTGATTATATGTTATTTAGATTAAATCTAAATATATTTTAATTTTAGATATGATATTTGATTAGTTTTGTACATGTTAGATTAGATGATCTGAGTAGTAAAGTACTTGAATTGGATAATCACTAGGCCATCTGGTCATAAGAGTAAGTAGGGTTACATAATCCTCTCCTTCCATTCAATGGGATTACATATGAAATTAGATTTCAGATCTTAGTAGCCCAGTACTCAGATTGATGAGATCATCAGACCGTCCCATCATAAGAGATCGAAGAGATGAATCTCTCTTTTGTCCATTCGACAGGTTCTTTTATGCCATGTAGCGGTGTCATTGTGATCCAATTTCATGAAGAAGAAAAATGAACAGATTTTTATAAATTATTTTGATCATAAATATATTTAAATTAGATCTAAAATAATTTATAATTCATTATAATAAGATAAATTTAGATATAAAATTATTTTATAATTTGAATAGCATGTTACATGAGATGCAATTGGTATGGATCTAAAAGTTGTCATGATGCATATGATATATGTATGAAGTTTAGATCATACCTATATATGTTTAATTGTTAAACATATTATAAAAATTTATTTTTATGAGCTGAAAAATATGGTATGCTTCACTTAAAATCTTAGTAGAATAGTTCTATAGACTAAAATACATGTTTCACATACTTAATTTTGAATTAAGTTTAAATAATCTAGATTTAAGAATTGAAGATCATTAAGATGTCACATAAATCGATGGGCAAAAGATTAGCATGAATCAAGTCCTTATGATGGGTTAAACCTAGGGTTAGAAATACATATAGATCAAGTAGAAAAATTAGTTAAATCTAATTAAGTGTTGAATTAGATTAAGTCAAAATTTTTTTAGATCAACCTCAATAGTTGAAGTTTGATCAAGTCCATATTTTTGACCTTAATAAATGGACTATGATCGTGGCTCCGTGGTTGAGTCTGAATCTTCTGGTGGACTGAATCAAAATTAATTAACCAGTTGGTGTCTAAAGTAAGTCCGATAGATTCAATCAACTGATTTTTAATTGGGAGCTACTCACCTAGATGCGTATACGGCGAGTTAAGGGCACATCCCTCCCACTTATCTCACTTACCTGACCAACATGATGGATTATGTTTTGATTATGTCACTAGTCGATTCGAGCAGACCTATACCATTAAGGTTAATCAGTATGATTGATTTAGGTGTCTTTAGACCAGCTTGTATCTAATCCTCTACATGACTTGGTGAAGTCAGTGGGAGGATTTACAACTTGTAGGTCAACTTCTTCTCTTATTTTCAGATTAATAAAATCAAATCCTCTAAATTATTAGGTCTATAAAATGATATAGTTATGGTGATAACTTATTCATAGCCTTCCATTAAGGTACATGTTAATGAGTCCAATATTCTAAATAGGCATTGGAGATGCCACATGCCTGGTGTCTATTATATAATGAAATTATCATCTATCATATAACCATCTCATTGTACCTTCAAATCTATGTTCAGGTTGGCGGAGCCACATTCAGGTCTGAACATCTATTTGTTGGATGCACTTAGTGTTGTCATGTTAATGGTTAGACCTAACCAAGATTTTTAGTGGAGGCACTAAACGCCTGCTGAAGGGATGCCTGGGGCAAAATCTAATTGCTAGAAGTTATTTGGAGAAATAATTGGTAATGACCTACCCATAGATGCACTAAGGTTGGTCGAGCCACACTCAGGCCCGAATATGATTTGTGTGGATTCTCGTACTTTTTAAGAAATTAATGTAATTCCTCATATTGGAGGTAGAGGCTATCAATTCATACAAAATAGTGGGAGAACTTTTAGACTAAAGTTCATATTTTTGGGATTAAAAGTAATTCATATGCTAATAGGCTTTTGTTTTTTCTTTTAGTTATGGCCAACACACTATCCCTCCATTCGCTGTTGGACAGCGACAAGCTCATCGGACCCAACTTCGATAGCTAGTATCGAAAGTTGAAGATCGTCTTAGAGCATGAGAAGATTCTGTATGTCCTTATGGATGAGGCACCTGAACAATCTGCTGTCAATGCAATTCGTGTCATGAGAGATACTTATGTGAAGTGGCTCAATGATCGAACAACTATATGTTGTATGATGAGGGTAGCTATGAATGACAAACTTAGCCGTAAGTTTGAAGATGCACAGCCTGAGAAGATCATTCAAATGTTGAATGAGTCATTCGGCACCCCTGAGGATGTGGAGAGACATAAAATCTCTCGTGCAGTATTTAATGCTCGTATGTGAGAGAGGACTTCAGTCACCAATCATGTATTGTATATGATTGAGCAGATTGAATGCTTGAGCAAACTTGGCTTTCTGTTGCATGAACAGGTAGGCAGAGATGCAATCCTCAACTCACTACCGAAATCCTACCTACCCTTTCTCAGTCATTACAGAATGATGAAGCCTGTAGTGAACTATCATGATTTGCTAAGGTTACTGTAGACTTTTGAGAAGGACCACCAACTCCAGAAGGAGATGATGAATTTAGTGGGAGGTTCATCTGCAGGTCGTCGATCTTCTAGGAGAGAAAAGAAAAAGAAGATGTAGAAATCCTATGCCACCGATCCTAAGCAAAGCAAAATATCAAAAGTTGACATGAACCATATAGAATGCTTCTTCTATAAGAAGCTAGATCATTGGAAGAGAAATTGTCATGCTTACATAGCCACCCTTGACCCAAACAGGCCTAAGAATGAGAGAAAGAAGCAAACAGTTGCTTCACAAAGTACTTATATGATAACTTCTTGTAATTTCTTTGTTTGTGATACTACTACTTGGGTAATGGATACCAGAAGTCTGATTAATATATGCAATTCGTTGTAGGGACTGCAAGTAAGTAGAAGGTTTTGAGAGAGCGAGTGGTTCCTGAATGTTGGAAATGAAAATCTTGTTCCAATTCTGGCCTTTAAAACTTTGCAGCTTGTCTTCGAGTCTAGTAGTGTCATGTTAGATGATTATCATTATTGTCTTTTCTTTTTGATGAATGTCACCTCTGTAGGTCTTTTGGCCAAATTTGATTTCAAGTTTATAATAAAGGATGATTTTTGTGATATCATTATGAATGCTACTACAATTATGCATGGATAATTAAAACGTGGCATATACATAATATCACAGCTTGTTGGTGTAATGCACACAGCCAGTAAACACCCTAAATTAGATAATGTCAGTGAATCTTACCTTTGGCATTATAGGCTTGATCATGTGAACAAGAGTAGAATTGACAGGTTGATTAAGGAATGTATTCTTAAAGTAGATGATTGTGAATCATTGCCATCTGCGAATCCTATCTACTTAGTAAGATGACTAAGTCACCTTTTAAGAAAAAAGGTGAAAGAGCCAACGATATCCTACATCTAATACATACTGATGTATGTAGACCTATGAACATAAGTGTCAGAGGAGGATCTACTACTTCATTACGTTTACAGACGACCTATCGAGGTATGGATATGTCTATCTTATGAAGCATAAATCAGAATCATTTAAAATATTCAAACGATTCCGTACTGAAGTAGAGAAACAGATTGAAAAGAGTATTAAGATCCTTCAGTCAGATCGAGGAGGTGAATACATCACTAGTGACTTTCTGACATATCTACAAGAGAATGGAATTCTCTCATAGTAGACCCCTTCTGAAATACCACAATATAATGGGATGTTTGAAAGGAGGAATCGAATCTTGTTAGACATGGTCCAATCCATGATGGGCTTTATGAGTCTGTCAATCTTCTTTAGAGGATATGCTCTAAAAACTGCCTGCTACATTTTGAATAAGGTGCCGAGTAAGTCTGTCGATAAAACTCCATATGAGATATGGAATGGGAGTAACTTGGTGCTCTCACACCTTAGGGTCTAGGGGTGTCCAGCTTATGTCAAGCATTTAAAGATAGATAAGCTTGGACCTAAGTCTGATAAATGCTTGCTCGTAGGGTATCCAAAAAAATTAAAAGGTACTACTTCTACCTCACTATAGAACAAAAAATGTTTGTTAGCAGCAGGGCAGTCTTTTTGAAAAAAAATTTCTTAGAGAAGGAGTTAATACCTGCAAAATTAAACTTGATAAAATTTAAATGGTGGAAGGATTGACACACACAAAATTAGATTTGATTAGAGAATCGAATCTGGAGCTAGTAGAGATACCATTAAGGAGATCCGATAGAGTACCGTGTCAGTCAGACAGATGCTATGGTTTCTTGGTCTAGGATAGTGACCCTATCAAACTTGATAAGAATGATGAGGATTTGATCATCTATATGGAAGTCATGCAAAGACCTGACTCCTAGAAATAGCTTGAGGCCATGAAGTTTGAGATTGAGTCCATAGAGATCAATGGTGTACGGACACTAGTTGATCTGCCCGAAGGGATAAAATCTATAGGGTGTAAATAGATTTTCAAGAGAAAAAGAGGAGCGAATGAGAAGGTAGAGACCTATAAAGCCCGTCTAGTTGCCAAGGATCATCGTCAACATTATGGTATTGACTATGATGAGACGTTCTCTCTTATGGCAATACTCAAGTTCATCTGGATTATGCTTGCTATCGCTGCACACTTAGATCATGAAATCTGGTAAATGGATGTCAAAACTATTTTTTTTAATGGAGAGCTGGAAGAAGAGGTGTATATGATACAACCTGAAGAGTTCATATCCACAGATAAGTCGAAAGTATGCAAGCTAAATAGGTCTATTTATGAACTTAAGCAGGTATCTAGAAGTTGGAATATGTATTTTGATAAGGTGATCAAAATATATGGCTTCATTAAGAATGAAGAAGAGCCTTGCATCTACAAATGGGTTACTGATTCTGGAGTCATCTTCCTTGTACTATATGTAAATGATATACTGTTATTAAGAAATGACATCCCGACTTTATAGAGTGTGAAGCTGTGGTTATCATCACAGTTTTCTATGCAGGACTTGGGAGAAGCATCCTACATCCTAGGGATGAAGATCTATAGGGATAGATCTAGCAGGTTGCTTGGATTGTCCCAATCTATGTACATCGATACCATATTGAAACTATTCAATATGAATAATTTCAAGAGAAGCTATCTTTCGATAGACCATGGAATTACTCTCTTTAAAAAAGATTGTCCGACAACTCTTGAGGAGAGAGAGCATATGAGTAGAATACCATATGCATCGGCAGTGAGATCTATCATGTATGTTATGATATGTACGAGATTGGATGTGACCTATTCACTAGGGTAGTGAGTAGGTACCAGTCTGATCCAGATAAGAACCATTAGAAAGTTGTGAAGGTAATCTTTAAGTATTTAAGAAATACTAAAGACCAATAGCTTATCTATGAAGATACTGATCTGAAACTTATGGGATATACTAATTCTAATTTTCAGTCAGATTATGATGACAGTAGAAGCATCTACATATTTATCTTGAATGGAGGAGCTATTTGCTGGAAGAGTTCCAAGCAACATACTGTGGCTGATTCTGTATGTAAAGTGGAATACAATGCTACATCGGATGCTGCAAAGGAGGTGGTGTGGTTGCAAAATTCATCATCGAGTTGGGAGTTACACCTTCTATTGATGGCCCTGTTTTGCTGTATTATGATAGCAATAGTGCCATAGCTCAGACGAAAGAATCAAAGTCACATCAGTGTACCAAGCATATTTGTGCCGCTATCACCTGGTATGAAAGATCGTGAATCGACGTGACGTCAAGCTTCAGAAGATCGATGGAAAAGAGAACCTAACCGACCTCTTTACTAAAGCTCTCAGGATCAAAGAGTTCAATGACTTTAAATAGAAGATGGGTATAAGATACTGTCTCGATTAGCTTTAGTCTAAGTGAAAGTTGTTGAAAATTATGTCCTAAAATCAATCATGTGACGATTGAATTCTCTTTGTATATGAATTATTAATATATGAATAAAAATTATTTTAATATTTTTTATCACAAAGTTATATCTTTTTGTAAAACTCTTGTATTGTGATGAAGTGCCTAGAACTATGTTAGTGAATGATAAAAAGAAGATTTATTATATAGTTCTTAAATTTGTTTGCGATCAAATGATACGTCATTACAGGACGATGACATTTATCGAGTGTAGGTCGTTGTGTGCCATATAGATTGGTTGTCTTCTTAATCAAGGAGTGTGGTGATACTGGTATGGCATACAGATGAGATATAGGAGTACATCATCACTGAATAAATGACTCACCTGCTGAGTATTCTACTGTCAAGAGCTGCTCGTGAAGCGTACGGACATAAGTGTCCCTCAGACCTGAGATCACCATAATGACTTGCAAATAACTCACTATGCTTTGATGCCAGACTATCTGAATTTTTAATGCAGTGACGGAAGGCTACTGGGTACAGTCAAGTACTTACGAAGTCTGTGTGTGGATCAAGATGGGATTGATCTCTCCAGATTATAGGAGTTGATGTATCATTATATTTTAATTTAGCAAAATCTTGACCAGATAATCCATGAGATGGATTTGAAAAGTTGAAATACACTGTGAATGAAACACTCTGGCTTGACAGTTAAACCTAGGCCATCTTAGAGCATTCAAGGTCAAAGAGATAAATTATGTGGTAACTATATACATAAGTTTTGAAATATTCTTTTGTGATAATTTGATCTATCCAGCATCAAGAATCATTGTTAGATGGTAGCTTTGATTAGTACAGTAATCAGTTCTTATGCTACCAACTTAGTATTTGAATCTATGCAGTCACGCACACAAGTCAAACAATGTAGGAAAGTATCGGCCTATATTTTTGTGTCCAATTTAAAAGTACTTGATTGATTGAACATATAAACTAACTTAATTGAGAATTAAATTATGGGTCAAATGAGATTGAAGAGTTGACTATGTTTAGCTAGCACTACACATGAGATTCAAGTTCAATCTCGGGGATGAATAATTTTTTGATCTATGAACCATGAAGCCTATGAGAGATTGAATTTAAGTGCTAATTAATTTTAGATTAGATTTAAATTAATTAGACTTAATTGGGTTTAAAATTTTAAATTAAACTTAATCCAAAAATCTAAAGAGTTTAGGATTGACAGCCTTTCGAAATTATTTCGAACCAGCTTCGAAATGGATTCGAATTGGATCCTTTTTGGATGAGATCTTTGAAGTCCTACTTACACTAAAATTCTCTCACTCCTTTGGCCAACCAGCACCTGGCATGGTGCTAGTTGTGGGCGTCTCATATGAGTGTGAGAGTGGGTGCATTGTGGGCACCATATGTGATCTCAATCCTTTCTATTGTAGGAGTCCTTCTTTCATAAGTAGTGGACTGATTCAAAGCTTATTTGAATTAAGAGTCTTATACTCATAGGATTATGAGAATCATCTATAAATAGAGAGGGTCTCTATCTATGGATATATAGCATAGAAATCAAATTGAGAGAAGAGAGAAAAAGAGAGAGAGGCGTGAGGTGTGGTGAGGCATCACCCTTGGACATCCCCTTGGTGTCCCCTTGTTGCCACCCTATTCCTACTTGCCGTGGGCCCATCCTTGGGTGCCCCCTTGCTGGTGTGAGGCACACACCTTGTATCGATCCTCCCTCTTTTGGTTGCCTTGCGAAGGTGCTTTGATCAGAGGTTCATCCTGCTTTCCTGCGTTGCCTGACGTGCATACAAAGTAGAGGGCTTGCAGTCCAGGCCTATGCGAAGGTTAAATCCAGATTCTGAAGATTTGATCCCCAATTCTGCTGCGATCTAGGTAAGAATTTGATCCTTATTCATATAGATTAGTAGCAAATTTTTAGATGTCACCCTAGTTATCCACGAGAAATAGGTTTCTTTCCCTTCATATCTCTCCAGTGAGTTTTTGACATACTTAGAAGAGAATGAGATTCTCTCATAATAGACTCCTCCTAAAATATCATAATACAATGGTGTGTTGAAAAGGAGGAATCGAATTCTATTGGACATGGTTCGGCCCATGATGGACTTTGTAAGTCTGTCAATCTTCTTTTGGGGATATACACTCGAGTCGGCTTATTATTTAGTAAATAAAGTTTTGAGTAAGTTTGTAAATAAAACATCATATGAGACGTAGACAAGATGTAAGTCAGTACTCTCTCACCTTAGAGTTTGGAGATGTCTGACTTATATTAAATATTTAAAAATAGATAAGTTTGGATCTAGGTTTGATAAGTATTAATTTATTGGGTAGAAAGAGACTAAGGGGTATTACTTCTACCATACTGATGAATAAAAGATATTCGTTATCAATAGGATGTCTTTTTAGAAAAAAAATTCTTTAGAAAATGAACTAATGCCACTAAGATTAAACTTGATGAAGTTCGATCGATAGAAGAACTGACACAATCTAGTGAACCCTCAGAGTCGGACTTGATTAGATCAAATCTAGAACCCATTGTAGATGCACCATTGAGGATATCCAATAGAGTACCACATCAATCGAACAGATACTATGATTTTTTGATCCGAAATAGTGATCCTGTTAAACTTGATGAGAACAATAAGGATATGATCAACTACGTAGATGCCATGCAGAGGTCTAACTCTAATAAGTGACTAGAAGCCATGAAGTTCGAAATAAAGTCCATGAAGGTCAACGATGTATGGATATTGGTTGACCCACCTGAAGGGATAAAATTCATTGGGTGTAACTAGATCTTCCAAAGAAAGAGGGATACAGACGGAAAGGTAGAGACCTATAAAATCTATTTGATTGCCAAAGATTATCATCAGCATTATGATATTGACTATGATAAGATATTTTTTTCTGTAGCAATGCTCAAATACATTCGAATTATGCTTGCAATAGCGACACATCTGGACTACGAGATCTAGCAAATGGATGTGAAAATTTCTTTCCTAAATGGAGAGCTAGAAGAAGAGGTGTATATGATACAACCTGAAGGGTTCACATCTATAGATGAGTCTAAGGTGTGTAAGCTTTAGAGATCTATTTATAGAGTTAAGCAAGTATCTCAAAGTTGGAACATGCATTTTGTTAAGGTAATCAGAGTATATGGTTTTGTTAAGAATAGAGAAGAACCCTGCATATACAAGTGGGTTAATAATTCTGTGGTTGTATTTCTTATTTTGTATGTAGATGACATCCTCTTAGTCAAGAATAACATCCCTGTATTATAGGGAATAAAAGTTTGACTGTCATCATAATTCTCCATGAAGGACCTGAGAGAAGCATCCTACATCCTAGGGATGAAGATCTATAGAGATAGATCTAAAATGTTACATAAATTATCTCAGTCCACATATATTGATACTATGCTGAAGTAGTTCATCATAGAGAATTTCAAGAAAAACTATCTTTCGATAGGTCATAAAATTTTTCTCTCGAAAAGAGATTGATCGATAACTTTTCAAGAGAGAGAGCGTATGAGTAGGATTCTATATGCTTTGGCAGTGGGATCTATTATGAATGCCATGACATGTACGAGATCGGATGTAGCACACTCACTTGGGGTAGTGAGTAGATAACAGTCTGATCCAGATAAGTGTTGGGTTCTAGTGACACAGCAAAATATAAATTTTAAAAATTTTTACATGTATTCAACAATTGAAAACAAGGTTTAACAATTAAACTACAGTACCGAAACTTAAAAGTCCTAGGAACACCTTGATGATTGCAATCAAAAAACATAAGCATGCATAATAAGAGAAGATCAAAAATCATATATCATCATGAAGACCATGAATTGGTAATCTTGAGACCTCCACAAGACTCTAAAGTAAAAGCTCTCCAACGGTGATCCACACAGGATTGATCAGGGCCCTTTCCAATTTGATATGGTGCTGCAACCTTCTTCGCAAGCTCATTATCGATCGTCCTTCACAAGAATCTATTGCACCATTGCTTATATACCTTCAAGACCTCCATTAGGATCTCTCTTAAAATCTTTTCTCAAAAGATCTCACCACACATAAATCAGATTATATATTCAACACATGAACAATCTGATTTTAGGACAAGCATCTCATGCTTTCCTTTTTCTCTCTTCTCTTCCTTTTATTTTTCTTCCTCTCTATTTTCTTATCTTTATCCAAACTTTTTTCTATTATTTTCCTTTCATTCTCACACCAACTCTCAGCCAGATATGGGATGTCCAAGCTGGGTTAGCACCTCCTAATTTATAGGTTACAAAGAGGTGCCATATTATCTCCAAGTGACGCCAACTCTTGGCATAAAAAATTCCCATAAGAAGATAATGAATTAGCATGGAATATGAGGAATTTCACAAGTAGAAAGACTCTCCTTTCTGCATCCAAAATCCAAGGCATCATCTGATGTTGCCCCCTTTAAGAAATCACATGGAATAAGAGAGGAAATAGGAAGGAAGATAAGAGTTTTAAATGAGATGGACTCTTCCTATCTCATCGCACAAAAAGTGGGGACGTCCCAAATAAATTTGGCATGGAGTTCCTTCTCAGAGAAGGACTCCTCTTCCATGCCCATATATCCTAAACACCATCTCATGACACGAGGAAAAAAAAAATGCATGGAACTTGGAAAGAAAATTAAGAGAAGTAAGTGTGAAGGACTTCTTCTCTTAATGCCAAAAATAAATGGGCGTCATTTATTTTCTTGCATGTAGATATGGCGTGGAGAAGGCTGATTCACATAAAATTCTTTCATAAAATTTAGATAAATCAACTAATAAATTAGATGGTTCAAATCCAATCACATTAGGTCAAGACAACAAGCTTGGGTTAGCACAAACACCTTTGCACTGAACCTAATTGGAAACTTGGGTTAATTCATATGCTAGCAATTCAATTAACCCATTGGATTTACAATAAATTCAAATAGATTGAATCAAGAACAAATCTCTATTGTGTGTGACCCATTGGATTCAAATCTAGCCAGTAGTGGATCCAAAATCTTGACGTAATCCTAATCCGATTAGATTAAGTCAGCTCAAGAGTTTCAATCAACTAGGACTCTTTCTAGTTGATTCTTGAATTAAATTCTTTTAATTCTAACAAGTTCATAAGTCAAGATTGATGTCTAGCAATGTGTCATGACTATCTAAAAGATCTAAAATTTGATAGAAATACCAAAATTATCTTTCTGTGGTAAGTTACTATGCAATTCAATCCTTCATCACATAACATCTCGGAAAGGCCATGAGTATGAAAATATGTCAAACCCAAATACCTATCCATATATATCTTGATCTGATGATGACTACTCAGTTGATAAACTAGTAAAAATGTTTTTACTATTCATCCCTACTCTGGTTAGAGACTTTCAAAGTCATCATCCTATGAGATCACATAGGATGTTCTCTCCTCCTACAAGGAGTGATCGATTCCTTATTGATCACTTACAACCTCCATGCACACTTCACCATACCTAGAATATCTCACATATATTTTAAAGTAGTGTGCTAGAGAATAAATCAAAATAAAGATCTATATACATAAGGTACCATGTGATCTCAGGTCAAAGGATCATATGCACCACTCCCACTGAAGAACTATCTGTTGACATGCTGTAAGGCTCCATCAGATATTCTTCCTGTGGGTCAGTTTAGTAAACTCATTCTCTAATGAGTACCTACATATTTGTATTAGTGTCACCATATAAGTGATTATGAGATCAACCACCCTCTTCATTAAGCATACATAAGATGTACCAATCTTATCAGTATCATCGATCTCCGACTCAATGATCCAATGATTAGGAATATTTTTAGATTGGAGCTATCAAGATTTTAGATCTCACTAGCATGATCTCATCATGGCTCTAAAATCATTGTCTTAATCTATGAGGTTTATCATAATCATAAAAATATGATGCGACAAATGATAAAACATAATATCTCATAAATAAAATAACTAATGTCATACAAATGAATAAAAAGAAAATAAAGAAAAGTTTCTTCACATCTATGTGATTGTCTTGTAGGATACTATTTTTTCAATCTTCCACTTGTACTAAAGTCAATCGCCCCTGTACCTGATATCCATGCAATCAGGATGGTGATTATGAAGGAAAAATCACCTTTTTCCTGTGTAGGATCTTCCAGATTTCATCAAATCTGGGATGAATAAATTAAAATTTTTTATCCTACACTATTTCAGATCTAATATCTATTAGATCTAATTTTATTATCTGATATTTAAAATCTAAAATTAAATCTAAAAGTATGAGAAATATAGACATACCTCAAGGGTAATCTAATTACCTTGTAGATGATCGTAGCACTGCCTGAGGTTTTGATGTAGCCATGCAAGCGTCTGGCCTCTACTAGTATCCACTCAGGCAAGATCTGGAACATCTTCTCCTCATAATTCTATGCTCCAAAAATTAGATCAATATCAGATTTGAAAGTACTTCAGAACTCCTTCTGAAGTTGGAGCAGCAGCCTGTCGAAGATGTCTGCAGCCTTCTGTTCCAGGCATCACCACGCCTTGTACCTTTGCTAGATGAACATCCAACTTCTTGGACGTGAAGAGAGGAGAAAGAAGAGCAGGGAGGACATAGAGAAGAGGGGAGGGGGTGGCAGCTAATGGATTTTTTGCATAAAACAAGTTTTATATCTTGAAACCCTAGGTGCAGCAGGGTTTATATAGATCCTGTATGCTGCGCAGTGCCACATCATTCGACCAATCAAAAAATTCTAATAAATTTTGAAAAAATTTTGATTGATGGAGTGATGTCATCTGATCACATCAGATAAGAATTCCTATGCTCTCTCCTATGTTGGTGCCAACATTGGATAATACAAATAAGGTGGCGCCAAAGAGTCCAAGTTTATCAGGACTCTTTGGTTCTTATCCATTTGGGGCACCCACTTAAATCCAATTGAGCTCATGCCATAATCTGATTATGTGCCTAATTTAAAGTGGTTTGGACATGTAGACATTCCACAAAAATCCTTCAATGAATCCTCTTCAGTTTAAGACCCATATGTCAACTTTTGACAGATATTCTAAAATAAAATTGGCAGGTGCTAGAAATTAGCAGGTGTTGTCTTAAATTCATCTCATGAATTAAGACAAGCCTTTTCTGAGCTGGACAAGCTTTAATTAGACTGAGAGAAACCTTTCCAAGGTTCTCTGGATGAGCCAGATCACATTTGGCTCAGTAGAGACAGAAAAGATTACACGAGGAGAAAGTTAGGCTCAATCGAGTGCTAGCACGATTTTCTTGAACCTAATTGAATCTTATCCAAATCAATTGGGTAGCCCAATTGATGACATCCAGACCCTAACCCTTATTTGTGTGACCCAGTTAGGTTCAATTCTGTATGGTAATGAGACATGTCATGATCTCATCATCGACATCATCGAAACTCTTTTCGATGGACCATAACTCTTCTGATTCAGACAATTAGAATGATCGATCATCAAAATCATTCTAATTGCTCTCAAAATCCACCAGTGATACCTAGCAGTATATGGTGGTAATCCATCAGAACTAAAGATAAACTCTTGGTGCAGCTACCTGTGTGATTGAGTTCCTCTATCATGAGTTCCAACTGAATTAGGGTTAAGGTGAATTCGTCAAACCCAACATCAGTCATATGAATCAATCGATCGATCCGAGTCTGATGTGAAACCCAATGGAAAACTTTTTTCATTATTTCACTCTGCCATGGCCATGGGCTTAAGGGCTGATCTTTCAATCATCATAGACTACTCTTCTCATCTACTGAGGTTGATAGATCCCATCTTGGTGCGATCTGGTTCTACAATGGATATGCTACAGCCAACATACACCTCAAGATTTTGAATGGCTAGGAGATCGAGTTATGGTGTAGTCAAACTATAACATACTCAAGGTAAACCATCGATGCACCTCAGGTCAAAGAACTAGACACACAACTGCAGCATCGAGCTAGTCATCGATGAGAAGGTAGACTTTCTTATGACTGCTCGAGGTGTCACTTTCAGTACTCTCGTTCTCAATGAATACCTATACTCTCGCTCTGGTGTCTCCACACTGTAGACTCAAGACTCATCTATCCTAAGAAAGCGATTGTATACCAACCTTCCGGATCGATCACCATCCTCGTAAAGATCCTATGGTCAGGAGCAGTTTATGAGTTAGTTATGTAAATTCATGCCTTAAATTTTCAACTCTTGAAAATATGAATTTACATTCCCACTAACTCAAAGGATGTATCACAGACACAATGTACACAATGTGATAGAAGAATAACCCTTTTATTCATTTATAGTTAAAATTATAAATTTATCCTTAGTTTTGTACAGGAATGTGTCAGCCGATCTGGCATCTAGGGCACACATCTAACAAACTCCCATTTGACCTAATGCCAATTGGCTACATATCTAAGTCCCATCTTCTCAAGGTGGGCTTCGATCTTCTGTTGGCCCAATGGCTTAGTCAGGGATCTGCCACATTATCTGTGGAGTTGACTCTCTTGACCTCGACATAATCTTTTTCGAGGTAATCATGGATCAGATGAAATCGCCGCTCGATGTGCTTGGACTTCTAGTGAGACCTTGGCTCCTTAGCTGGGGCTATGGCACCATTATTATCACAGTAAAGAGGGATGGCATCCGATGACATTACTCCAAGCTCTGCGACAAACTTCTTATACCAGAATGCCTCCTTTGCAGCTTCGATGCAGTAATATACTCTGCCTCCATGATGGAATCTGCAATTACCATTTGCTTGGAACTCTTCCAGCTAACTGCACCACCATTGCAAATGAACAGACTCCCAGATGTCGACTTTCGATCATCTATATCAGACATAAAGTCTGAGTCTGTAAATTCTGAATCTGGAGTTCTCCATTCCCAAAGACTAGAAACATATCCTTAGTCCTTCTCAAGTACTTAAGGATACATTTCACAGAAGTCCAGTGCTCTTCGTCTGGATTCGACTGATATTGCTTGTGACATTCACAGCATGGGCTATATCAGGTCGTGTATATAGCATGGCATACATGAGGCTCCCTATTGTCGAAGCATAAGGGATCTTGCTCATGCGTTCAATCTCCTCAGGTGTGCTAGGGCACATCTTCTTGGAGAGATGAATGCCATGTCTAAAAGGCAATAAACCTCTTTTGGAGTTATCCATGCTAAACTTTTTTAGCACCTCCTCTATGTACATCTTCTGTGAAAGTCCAGCATCCTATTTGGTCTATCTCTATAGACCTTAATATCCAGTATAAAGGATGCCTCTCCTAGATCTTTCATAGAGAACTCCTTAGACAACCATACTTTGACTGATGTC
The DNA here is from genome assembly GCF_000442705.2 of Elaeis guineensis. NCBI lineage: Eukaryota > Viridiplantae > Streptophyta > Magnoliopsida > Arecales > Arecaceae > Elaeis > Elaeis guineensis. Next base: position 84,243,983 of record NC_026003.2, read on the forward strand.
AACATGGGAATGTCATTCCCAATTAGGAGGATGTCATCCATGTACAATACGAGGAAGTCAACTGCGCTCCCACTGATCTTTTTGAACACACATGGTTCCTCCTCATTCTTGATGAAACCAAATATTTTGATCATATCATTGAAACGAGTATTCCAACTCCGAGTGCTTGCTTAAGTCCATAAATGGACCTTTGCAGTTTGCAGACCTTATGAGCATCATCACTAGATGTGAAACCAAGTGGCTGTTCCATATAGATATCTTCCTCAAGATATCCATTTAAGAATGCCGTTTTCACATCCATCTGCCATATTTCATAATCGAAATAGGCTGCAACAGCAAGCAATGTGCGGATGGATTTTAGCATGGCTACGGACGAGAAGGTATCCTGATAGTCAATGCCTTCGCGCTGACTATAATCTTTCGCAACAAGCCTAGCCTTGAATGTCTCCACATTCCCATCTGCACCTATCTTTCTCTTGAAGATCCATTTACACCCAATAGGTACAATACCTTTAGGTGATCTACCAAGGTCCAGACTTGGTTTGAGTGCATCGAGTCAATTTCTGATCTCATTGCCTCTAACCATTTCTTGGAGTCGATATCTGATATCGCCTCGTCATAGGTCTTGGGATCATCACCATGAACCCCATTTTTTATGAGAAATATTTTCTCTACATCCTCTTGTATGGTACCTAAGTACCTTTCAGGAGATGGAAAACCCTAGTCGATCTACGAGGTGGAAGAGGTTGTGTTAGGACTGGTTCTGATTGATTAGGTTCCTCAGGTTCTTTAGCTCGTTGCTCTTGGGAGACATTCTCCTTGAGCTTAATTATTCTTCCGATGCCACCATCTTGAATAAACTATTTTTCAAGAAAAATAGCATTTTGACTCACAATCACATTGTGGTCTTTCGGAATATAAAAATAATATCCTAATGACTCTTTAGGATATCCTATGAATCGAGCTCTAAAAGACCTGAACTCTAACTTGTTCGTCTGCTGTCTCTTGACATGAGCCGGACAACCCAAATTCTGAGATGATTCAGACTTGGCTTCTTACCATGCCATATCTCATACGGTGTGGTAGGAACGGTTTTAGAGAAAACTCTATTCAATACATAAATTACTGTCATGGGATAATGTCCCCAAAGAAATTTGAGAGGTCTGTGAAGCTCATCATGAAATGGACCATATCTAATAGGATCCGATTTTCTGTTCTGAAACCCCGTTGAGTTGAGGCATTCAGGTGGAGTCCATTGAGAGACTATACCATTGTCCTTAAGATAGTCTAGAAATTTCTGACTAAGGTATTCACCTCCTCGATCTGATCGAAAAACCTTAATGGGCTTTCCTGTTTTTTTTCTACCTCATGTCTGAATTCTTTGAACCTTTCAAAGGCTTCAGACTTGAGTTTCATTAGAAACACATACTCGTACCTAGACATATCATCAGTAAAGGTAATGAAGTAGACAAAGTTGCCTCTAACCGGCACATCAAATGGGCCGCACACATCCGTATGTACTAGAGCAAGTAGGTTTGTGGCCCTTTCCCCATATCCCACAAAAGGGAGCTTGGTCATTTTGCCTTGAAAGAATGATTCACAAACTGGATATGACTTGAAAGTCAACAGACTCAGTAGCCCGAATTTCTCTAATTTGTTAACCCTGTCTTCCGCTATATGACCTAGCCTTAGGTGCCACAGATACTTATCATTTAGACTATCTCTAGTCCTTTTAATTCCTATGGCATTCACATTTTGCTCAATATTAAAAATAGATACATCAACATGTAATTGATAGAGACCATTAATAACAAAACCATTTGCAACTTTATTATTTTCATAAAATATGTTACAATGGTCCTTATGAAAACTAATCACATAGCCTTCTTGTGCTAAACATGAAACAGAAATCAAATTTCTGCTTGCTGCAGGCACATAATAACAGTCTCTTCAAACTAAATCTAATCCTAATGATAATCACAGAGGGTAGATTCTTACGGCCACAGCAGCAACTCTTGCTCTATTCCTGACACGTAGGATCATCTCCCCATCCCTCAGCCTCCTGCTCTCCTCAAGACCCTGCATAGAAGTGCACAAATGAGCACTAGAACCAGAGTCAAGCACCTAACTAGATGTAGAAGAAATCGTAAGATTAGATTCGATAATGAGCATACCTTCAGAAGGACCATTCTTTTTGTTCTTTAGGATGGCCAGGTATTGAGGACAGTTTCGCTTCCAATGGCCTTCTGACTGACAGTGGAAATACTTTCCCTTTTCAGAAGCCTTCTTCTTCGGTCCTGTCTTCTTGTTCTTGCCATCCATCTTCTGCTTCTTCACGGACTTCTTTTTCTTTCCAAAAGATTTTCTCTTGGAAGAAGTCCGCTCCACAGTAAGAACTGAGCCTTTTGAACCTTTCATTGAAAGCTCAGCCATAACCAGCATATTCATTAATTCGGCCAAGGTACATTGCATCTTATGCATATGGAAGTTCATGATGAGCTGACCATATGCATCGGACAAGGACTGAAGGATCACATCAATCTGAAAATCTTTGTCTAAGATGATACCGAGTTTCTCAAGCTCCTCAAGATCCTTGATCAATGTCAAACAATGATCTTGGACTGACTGCCCATCATGCATCTTGGCCTTAAAAAGTCTTTGACAGACTTGATACTTGGCCGCGCGACTCTATTCACCAAACAACTCTTGTAGGTGAGCCAACATTTGATGGTTAGTCAAAATATTTTCATGTTGGCACTGTAAATCATCAGACATTGCACCCAACATGTAGTACCTGGCTTTGTTATCATCATCTGTCCACTTTTTCAGAGACGCTCTCTGTTCAGCAGTCGGACGTGCTAGCATGGCAGGTGGGTCCTGGTCCAAGATATGAGTCAATTTTTTGAAACTCAGAACAATTCTGTAGTTCCTCAACCAATCCTTAAAATTTGGTTCAGTCAGTCTATGAGTGTCTAGAATTTTGGTCAAGGGGTTTGAGGCAGACATGTTTCCTGTAGAGAGTCAAAAATTTCTAGTTAGATTTTGTAATCAGACTCAACCAATTTATTTAGATTTTCATTTTTAAACAAATTAGGCTCTCACTATTTTTTCAGATCCCTACACTCTCTTGGTAGAGATGTAAAAATCTCCATGATTAGTGATTTCTAGTGGGTGGTGCAGTCTCACCGACTTGCTCATCACCTCACCTAACAGTTATTGGTGATGGGTCAACCGATGAGTGGACAACTCTTGTCCAATGATTCTCTAATTATGGTACACCCAAAACTTGATCTCTAATTCATGAAGCTCACCGTATCCGGGATATTGCTCCAATCCTTAGTTAAGCCAAACCCACCATTTGCACAAACTAGATTCCTGATTGGGTCCCTCACCGTATCCGAAATATTGAGCCCAACCCATCCTCTAATCTGTAGCATCCAATGCCTAATGAATATGGTTGCATCTTTCTGGTGCAACTGAGCCATTGTAACCAGTCGAGAACAATCAACCTCGGGAAGGGCCTGCACATCCACAATGGTGGAAGACCTAGACTTAATATTTTTTTAGGGAGATTTGATTTAGGTCTCTTTAAACTTGACTTGACATAGTCATAACAATTATGACTAACCTAGTGGCATGGGTCAGCTCGAATTGTTAGCCACCTCAAATCAGAACTGGGTTGACACATATGGCCAGGTAAGTGAGACCGGTGGGAGGGATATGCCATTAACTCGACAAGAACGCATTCGAGTTGAGTAGCTCCCAATTAAAAACCAGTCGGTCGTATCTGCCCAACTTACCTTAGACACCAAATTATCAAACCAGAACTAATTGAGTTAGTCTACAATCCAGGCTCTAACCACTGAGCCAAATTAGATCTTAACTTGATCGAGTCACATCTAAATGTGATTCGACCTTGATCCAGACTTAATCCTATTAGGCTGGTCAATTATTAGCTTTCATGATCCCATCTAACCAACTCTTGATTCAGTTTGATCAACCGCTAGACCTAATTGAGCTACCCAAGCCCGAACCCAATCTTATGAAAATATCTTAGATCTGAAATTCTCAATTTTAGATCTAACTTAATTTCATAAGCTCAATATATTAATTAAGTTTGGGTTCATAAATAAAGCATGTAAAATAAATCCTAGGGTTTCAGGATCTAGGGTTTTGCAAAAAAGTAAGTTTTGATTTCTGATTAAGGATGAATGCGTGGCACCCCTACATGTCATATGAACACCCCATTGAATGGAAGAGAGGGTCTTAAAACCTACTTTATTCTTATGATCGGACGGTCATGAGGAACACCTTAATCAGAAATATAAATTTAACTACAAAACTAGTTAGATCTAAATTAACATATCACATATACAATTTAAGATCTAACTAATACATGCTTTGCATACATCTCATGTATCATAAATCAATCTAATTAACATGCTTTCAGATCTGATATATCACATGTAATATCTAAAAAATAGAATTTAAATTAAACTATTCAAAATAAAAACTATTTTAGATAAGTTACTAGAACAATTCTACAACTAGTCTAGGCATGCAACAGATCAATTTTATGAAATAATTAAAATTTTATTTTTTATTATTTAATCTGATTATAACAATTATAAATCAGAAAAAATAGAGAATAAATTATATTTAATTCATATTTTAATCTCATTAAAATATAAAACTTAAGACTATTCATGGATTCAATTAATCCTAGTCTAGTTATGCATCTCATGCATGTTAGATCTTCTTAGATTTAATTTTAAATATTTTGATTTTAGATCCTATCATATCTGATGTGACATCTGAAATAATTTAATATCAGATAAATTAAAATTAAAATTAGATCTAAAATAGATCTGAAATAGAGCCAACAACCTGGCTCTGATACCACTTGAAGGAAAAACCCTTTTTTCCTGTGTAGGATCTTCCAGATTTCATCAAATCTGGGGCAGAATAAATTAAAATTTTTTATCCTATGCTATTTTAGATCTAATATCTATTAGATATAATTTTATTATCTAATATTTAAAATCTAAAATTAAATCTAAAAGTATGAGAAATATAGACATACCTCAAGGGTAATCTAATTACCCTGTAGATGATCGCAGCACTTCCTGAGGTTCTGATGTAGCCACGCAAGTGCCTAGCCTCTACCAGTATCTACTCAGATAGGATCTAGAATGTCTTCTCCTAATGATTCTATGCTCCAAAAATCAGATCAATATCTGAGTTGGAAGTACTTCAGAACTCCTTCTGAAGTTGGAGCAGCAGCCTGTCGAAGATGTCCTGCAGCCTTCTGTTCCAGGCATCACCACGCCTTGTACCTTTGCCAGATGAACGTCCAACTTCTTAGACCTGAAGAGGGAGAAAGGAGAGTAGGAAGGATGTGGAGAAGAGGGGAGGGGGTAGCAGCTAATGGGTTTTTTGCATAAAAAAATTCTATATCTTGAAACCCTAGGTGCAGCTATATAGATCCTGTATGCTGTGCAGTGCCACATCATTCGACCAATCAAAAAATTCTAATAAATTATTGAAAAATTTTGATTGGTGGAGTGATATCATCTGATCACATCAGATAAGAATCCCCATGCTCTTCCTATGTTGGCGCTAACATTGGATAAGCACGAATAAGGTGGTGCCAAAGAGTCCAAGTTTATCAGGACTCTTTGGTTCTTATCCATTTGGGGTGCCCACTTAAATCCAATTGAGCTCACACCATAATCTGATTATGGCACCCAATTTGAAGTGGTTTGGATATGTGGACACTCTACAAAAATCCTTCAATGAATCCTCTTCAGTTTAAGACCCATATGTCAACTTTTGACAGATGTTCTAAAATGAAATTGGTAGGTGCTAGAAATTAGCAGGTGTTATCTTAAATTCATCTCATGAATTAAGACAAGCCTTTTCTGAGCTAGACAAGCTTCAATTATACTGAGAGAAATCTTTTCAAAGTTCTCTGGATGAGTCAGATCATATTTGGCTCAGTAGAGACAGAAAAGATTACACGAGGAGAAAGTTAGGCTCAATCGAGTGCTAGCACGATTTTCTTGAACCTAATTGGATCTTATCCAAATCAATTGGGGTAGCCCAATTGATGACATCCAGATCCTAACCCTTGTTTGTGTGCCCAGTTAGGTTCAATTCTGTATGATAATGAGACATGTCATGATCTCATCATCGACATCATCGAAACTCCTTTCGATGGATCAGAATTCTTCTGATTCAGACAATTAGAATGATCGATCATCAAAATCATTCTAATTGCTCTCAAAATCCACCAGTGACACCTAGCAGTATATGGTGGCAACCCATCAGAATGAAGATGAACCTCTTGGTGCAGCTACCTGTGTGATTGAGTTCCTCTATCATGAGTTCCGACTGAATTAGGGTTAAGGTGAACTCATCAAACCCAACATCAGTCATATGAATCAATCAATCAATCCGAGTCTGATGTGAAATCCAATGGAAAACTCTTTTCCATTATTTCACTCTGCCATGGCCATGGACTTAAGGGCTCGATCTTTCGATCATCATAGGACTACTCCTCTCATCTACCGAGGTTGATAGATCCCATCTTGGTGCAATCTGATTCCTACAATGGATATGCTACAGCCAACATACACCTCAGAGTTTCAATGGCTAGGAGATTGAGTTATGGTGTAGTCAAACTATAACATACTCAAGGTGAACCGTCGATGCACCTCAGGTCAAAGAATTAGACACACAACTGCAGCATCAAGCTAGTCATCGACGAGAAGGTAGACTTCCTTATGACTGCTCGAGGTGGTCACACTCAGTACTCTAATTCTCAATGAATACCTATACTCTTGCTTTGGTGTCTCCACATCGTAGACTCAAGACTCATCTATCCTAAGGAAGTGATCGTACACCAACCTTCTGGATCGATCACCATCCTCGTGATGATCCTATGGTCAGGAACAGTTTATGAGTTAGTTATGTAAATTCATGCCTTAAATTTTCAACTCTTGAAAATATAAATTTATATTCTCACTAACTCAAAGGATGTATCACAGACACAATGTACACAATGTGATAGAAGAATAATCTTTTTATTCATTTATAGTCAAAATTACAAATTTGCCCTTAGTTTTATACAGGAATGTGTCAGTCAATCTGGCATCTAGGGTACACATCTAACAGATTACACTATTGCTATGTAAGGCTTAGTGGACTGGTCCATTATGATGTTCTTAATATTAACTCATTTTATGATCAAATCATTAATGAGGATGTGCGTGGGTACCTAGTGAGACTACACCCAACTCAGTGATGAACCTTTCATCAGGCAACTTTTCTAAGCAATCTTCACTAACAACATTTAACTGAAACAAATATAGTTTGCTATTTGGAATCTTTCCAATTCATTGATTCTCTAATACTTCTCAAGTATTTGAGAATGCTTTTCACAGTTTTCAAAAAATTCTATCATGGATCTGTTTGAAATCGATGATTATGCACAAGGCATAAATCATATCAGGTTTGGTACATTGAATATATGGATAAGTAAACTCTTTTACATCCATTCATATTAAACTCTTCAATATAAATTTTATGTACCTAGACTAGGATAAGCCCAGGATCCACTTACATCTATCCCTATAGATGTCTAGTATATTAGATGCTTTACCCAAGTCTTTTTTCATGAAAACTTTTATGATAAGCATATCATTGATCGAGTGTATTATCAGGACTACCTTCCCAATATACTGTATGTCATCCACATACATAATCAAGAAGTTAGTGGTACTCCCACTAGTCTTCTTGCACACACACATGATTCTTTATATTTAATAAAGTCAAATATTTTGACTATTTCATCAAAAATAAAAATACCTACTCCTCAATGCCTGCTTAAATCCATAAATACATTTGTCTCCACTAGAGACAAATTCTCTAGATAGTGCATGGCAATAGCAAAAATCCTGAATTGACATCCCTGTTAGCAACCTGTTGGGACATACCCATAGGTGCTTCAACCATACTCCATATTTGGTTAATGTACAGGGAGTTCATTTCGAATGTCATAATTTTAAGCCATCTGTTAGAGTCTCTACTCATGACAATCTTCGAATAGGTCAAGAAAATATTATTCACAAAAATGTATGGTGTATAGTCATTCTTAATAACAAACCTATATTTGAAGGGTACATCACACACTTGGATTGATCTTTAGTAAGAAGGTGTATTTCATGGTTGTGCCTCATCAACGAGCACATCTGGTTGAGGATCAACTTGTGGACACTCCACAGGTTAGGATAGTTCATAGGTCTTGAACTTCTCAAATTCAATTTTTCTCCCACTGTCCCCTTCTTTAAAATTTTTTTTTCCTAAAAGGTGGCATACCTACTGACAAAATACTTTTGTCTAGTAGGTTGGTAGAAATAGTATCTCATACTATTTCTTAAGATAACCTATAAATATATATGAACCTGTTTTAGCACAAACTTATGTACATCAACTCTTTTCACATAAGTTGGCAACTTACCTTTTGCCTTTTCCATATGTCATATGGAGTGCATGTAACAGATTTTATTGGTATCTAAATTAGAACAACAATTTCTAGGGCATATTCCCATAATGAGAATTAAAATTTATGAAGCATATTAGGGAACACATCATATCTCATATCAAGTATCCATATTTGGGTCGAGATATTATTAATCTTCGAACATCCATATGTTTAAGACCTAATAATTTACTTGTGTCTTTTCTCATGTCAAGTAAATGGGATCTTGATCATTTTTATCTATGAGATAAGATTTACAAGTTCTATATGATTTAAAATCATGCAGACGAAGAACTCTTCTTTGTATTACTTGTTTATTTTTGACTCACAAAAATGGCCAACTTGGCAAAACCAGAGATATGTAACCATCACATATTCATTACTTGTTCCCATCAATATGAAGAATAACATCATTGAGTGACAGAAATATGAGATCATAGTCCTAAAATTTATCAGAATGAGAGTAACTTTTACTCTTAATATTAATTTCAAAATCATGCTACAATAATAAAGATTTGAAATAATATTTCTGATAAATTTAGGCATATTACAATGATCTATTAGTTTCTTAACCTTGCTAGAAGATTATATAGGTTCCTACAGCCTCAGCATGAATGGACTATCCATCAGTGTCAAAAGGCAAGTAATCACTCACTTCAGCTTTATAGGTCCAGCAACACTTTACCTAAGTGAAACCTATATAAGATATCACATACCCAATATTTTAAAGCTAAAATACTCAATGATAATTAATTTGTATCACATACAAAATATTAGCAGATGCAATTTTTGTATCCTGCTCTTGCTTCATATTTGCAAGACAACTCTTGCAATTTAATTCTAATATTCATCATTACTGTAATAATAAATTAGATACCCTTAGTGAAGACATTCTTCACCTTCATTTTCTCAACCGTTCCATGGAGTTCGATCAATTTTTAAAAAAATATACTATGCAGTGATAGTAAAGATGCATATGTGTATACAAGAACATTCAAGGACTACACATAATGACATGCAAATTTAGATGAGATTTTTATCTAATTGTGTCTCTCACTATTTTAATAAATTTATAGCCCTCAAGTATGAAAATGAGAAATCTATCATGAAGTTTTTTAGTGGGGTTGAGATCTTAATTCCTCATAAAAAATCTTGTAGATAGCGTAACAAGCTCCTATGAGTTCAAGAGTAAGTAACTCTTTACTAATTGCATCTTATACAACTCTCAACATAATTTTTGGCTCTAAAATATTTATAGTCTTGTGGATAGCACAATAAACTATAGTATTTTAGTTAAGTTGTATCTTTCAATCCTATATAATCATATCTGAATAATACTATTCTTGTGGATAGCACAATAAGACAGCATTACCAAAAATACCATAAGCATCACTAAGTCAACATCATACCAATCACTATAGCAAGCCTTGTGGATAGCACAATAAACTCACTATAATTTTTGACATACTCTATTGATCTAGTACGAGCTAAGTACAATTAGCTTCATTATGCATAAGACAGTATCAAATTAGTCCCCACAGCAAGCCTTGTGGATAGCACAACAAGCCTACTATGATTCTTGACATAATACAGGGTTAGCATAAAGGAAGGCATGGGTAGTATTCTAAACACTTCATCATTATGACTTAATATAATTTAAATGAGAAACTTAGGTCTCATGCACATCCTAAACATATACATGCATCATATGTAATTTAAATTCTAATTATAACTACCAGCATTTAAGAGCATATAAAGGAAGACTAATGGTTATAGACTCTTAAAAAAAATCATCTGAGCCACAGGATGATCTATGGGTCTAATCTTAGGTGCATCATTGATTGAACCATCTCATGGTCAATCTTAATACACCTTTGCTTTATAAATGACTGGTAGTCCAGTCTTCATTTTAGTGAAGTCTACCATAAATGCTTAATCTTTATTTAAAAATAAAAAAAATAATTTTATCTATTCTCAAATAATTTTTTTTCTATAATTTTACATCAACATGTAAAAATCTCAATCAATAGTTGAAAACAAATAAAAAAAAAGTTCAGTTGATAATACAATGCATCAAGGGCACCCAGCCCCTATTGTAACTCTTGCAGATATATTAATATAATCAGCTAATATGAAAACATTCATGCATACATCCATCACATGGATGTTCTATAGTCCATAACCACACAATATGCATTTTATAATAATTATAAAATATTATAACAAACTTCTCATATTATTTTTATTGTGATATCATTCATACACATGTCAATGGAGATGTTTAATTTTATAGTCAGAGGATCCAACTAGGATTTTTGATTCGGGTTCAACACTTGATCCAATTTTTAATTTTAAGTCAATTCATTTGTCATTCATTTGAGTTGAGTTGACTAAATCTTAGGTTAACACTAATTCAATTAGGTTAGCATAGATTCGGACAACCATGACTCAAAACCTAATCCAATTAGGTAAATAACAATTTGATCAATCTAAATTAAATAAATTTTTAATCAAATTAGAACTATGAATTTGATTTAATCTATAATCATTAACTCTAATCACATTAGAATAATGAATTATAGTTAAATAAATCCATCGATAAAAATCCTAATCCATATCTGATGCTTCCTTTTCTATGACCAAATTTATTCGGCTCCACTCATATCTCAGGCAATAATCAAGATGGTCGACCCACAATGGTGAGTGCCCAATAACATAGTGGTCAGCCTTTGAGTCATACGTAAATGCATCAACTATAAAAACTTTAAGTCTTGGCAATGTACATCCATATGTATCATTCCAAGGCTCCATGCATCTCATGCACTGGATTTCAATTCCATCAAAAATTAAATTATGGATCTAATCTTAAACTTGTCACACAAGTCTAAAGACTATAAAATTTTATATCCAAGATTTGATCATGGATTGATAACATTTATCATTTACAAAAATGCATCAAGAACATCAATAAGACATCAATCAAAAATCTGATTTTGACATAGTTTGAACTAGATCTAATCCAAATCATAAAAATGATATGAAATTTGATTGAATCAATCAAGGATGACTCTGATACCACTGTTAGGTTTTGGTGATGTAGCGGAATATAAATTTTAAAAATTTTTACATGCATTCAATAATTAAAAATAAGATTTAACAATTAAATCAGAGTACCGAAACTCAAAAGCCCTAGGAACACCTTGATGATTGCAATCAAAAAACATAAGTATGCATTATAAGAGAAGATCAGAAGTCATATACCATCATGAAGATCATGAACTGATAATCTTGAGACCTCTATGAGACTCCAAAGTAGAAGCTCTCCAATGGTGATCTACACAGGATTGATTAGGACCATTCCCAATTCGATATGGTGCTGACTCGCTGCCAATCGTCCTTCGCAAGAATGGGTTGCACCATTACTTGTATACCTTCAAGACCTCTACTAGGATTTCTTTTGAAATCTTTCCTCAAAAGATCTCACCATACAAAAATCAGATTATATGGTCAACACCTGAACAATCTAATTTTAGGACAAGCATCTCATGCTTTCCTTTTTCTTTCTTCTCTTCCTTTCATTTTTCTTCCTCTCTTTTTCCTTATCTTTATCCAGACTTTTTCTCATTATTTTCCTCTCATTCTCATGCCAACTCTCAGCTAGATATGATATGTCCAAGCTGTTGGAGCACAATCCCGGCTCCTTCCACAAACCTTGGGTGCAGTGGAACCAGCAACGAACAAATCTGGAGACTTCTGGACTCGATCGAAGGCCCTTGATGAAATCAGCCCGGTTGCTATCTTCTTCGTTAGCCTTTCATTCCAGATGAAGAACGCCTCTAAGATCACCTCTAAAAAATCCAAGATCAGGCCTGGACCGAGGTTTTTCAATTCATAGATCTTGAATCAGGGTGTTCTAGATAGGGAAGAAGGTAGATAGAACCAGACCTTGTAGATTGTCCTGCTGCATCTTTCCTGTAGATCTGTTGATGGAGATCTCACCCATACCTCAAACGACCTCAGATCAACTCCAGATCTGGGAGGAACTTGTACCAACCTCATAGCAAGAGATTCTAAATCCTAGACCTGATGTTTGGGTGGCTGCAAGAGAGGGAGAGGCTAAAGGGTTGGCGGCACAAAGGGGGAGGGGCTCAAAACCCTAGCGCCTCCCCTGCTTTTCCTGCCTTTTATGGACCTGGCGGCAAGAAACCCTAGGGTTTTTTGCTCCTGGGGCATGGAGAATAGCTGGAGAGAGAGAGAAGAGAGAGAGAGACTTGGGAGAAAGAGTTTTGTATTTTTGGCTTAATCAAACCTATACAGTGCATGTATATATAAACACAGGGTCAAGTGACCCAAATCCAAAACTCCCTTGACCAACTCTATGGGAGATTAGGTTAACCCAAGTCCATGTACACCCATGACTCAACCTAATCTCACCTATCCTGGGCCCAGACCTGGCTCATAAAGAGTTGATCCCTTGAGGTCCACATAACCTAGACCTCAAGAACCCGAAAGGCCCACAGCCTTTCAACCTAGGGCCCAACTAGCCCTAGAGCCTCCATGAAGCCCTCATGAATGATGGACCTTGGCCTTAGCCTTGGTCTCCTGGGCCTTGGGCACACCACCTGGATTATAACAATCTCCACCTTGATGTCCCAAGGCCTCAACCAGCTCCACTCTGTCCATCAGCCGAATCAGCTCAACACATCTCTGAAAGCTGTCCCGTGGAAGTACCTTTGTAAGTGCATCAGCTGGGTTCTCATTGGTGTGTACCTTTACCAGCTCCACCTCGCCATCCTTCACAAGCTCCCTGATCTGATGATATCGAATGTCGATGTGCTTTGTCCTTGCATGATAGACTGAGTTCTGTGCTAATAGAAGTGCACTCTGGCTGTCATAGAGCACTCTAATGGCCTCCTGAGTAAGGTCCATCTCCGTCAACAAACCCTTCAGCCAAATTGCCTCTTTAGCTGCTTCTGTCAGCCCGATGTACTCCACCTCTGTAGTGGATAGGACCCTGATAGGCTGCAGACTCGATCTCCAAGAAATAGAACCTTCATACAGGCTAAAGATGAAGCCTGTCGTAGACCTCCGAATATCCATATCTCCATTGAAGTCTGATCTACATAACCACCAATCAGCCCCTGAGCCTCCCTGAACATGTCAGAGTATCCCACTACACCTCTCGCTGTCCGTAGCAGATGCCAACTCCAACTGAACCCGCCAGGTATCTAAATATCCACTTCAGAGCTCTCCAGTGCTCCCTGTCAGGCTACGCCATGAACCTGCTAACCTGACTCACTGCATGAGCGATGTCTGGCCTAGAACAGACCATCGCATACATCAAGCTCCCAACTCCTGAAGCATAAGGAACCGTCTCCATCTCCTGAGCCTCCACCTCAGTCTGTGGCACCATGGTCTTCGAGAGTCTGAAGTGACCGGCAAGTGGCAGCTCCATCGGCTTTGCTCCCTTCATCCCAAACCTCTCTAAGACCTTCTGTATGTAGCCCCCCTGAGATAGATGCAGCACCCTCCGGGCTCGGTCTCTAAAAATCTCCATGCCTAGGATCTTCCTTGCAGGGCCCAAATCCTTCATCTCAAACTCTCGAGATAAGGATGCCTTCAGATCCTGCACAACCTTCCTACTCTTGCATGCTATAAGTATGTCATCCACATACAAGAGTAGGAATACCCTAGAACCATCCTCAAGAGACTGAACATAAACACAGGGATCAAACTCGCACCTGGAAAGTCCAATGCTAAGCACATAGGAGTCGAACCGTTGTACCATTGCCTCGGCGACTGCTTCAGCCCGTACAGTGACTTCTGCAACAAACAAACCTTTACCTCTGATCCTGGATCCCAAAAACCGGGTGGCTGCTCTATGTAAATTCTCTCCTCTAAATGCCCATGGAGGAACGCTGTCTTGACATCCATCTGCTCCAGCTCTAAATCTGAGCTGCTACAATGCTCAGTAACACTCTGATGGAAGTATGTCTAACGACGGGAGAGAAGACCTTGCTAAGTCGATGCCTTCCTTTCGGGAGTATCCCTTGGCCACTAACCTCACCTTGAATCTGATACCTCCCTGCTCTGAAGGCCTTTCCTTGCGACTGTAAACCCATTTGCAGCCAATGGGCCTCTTCCCCTGTGGCAACTACACCAATCACCACGTCTGGTTCTGGTGGAGAGACTGCATCTCCTCGGACATCGTCTGGACCCACCGCTCTCTGTTCTGACTCTCAATAGCTTCTTGATACATATATGGGTCTTCATTCACTGTCACCAGGGTATATGACAGCATCTCCTCGAAGCCATATCGGTCCGGTTGCCTGATGGTCCTCTTGGGCTTGTGTAGGGCAACACCGATATCAGTCCTCGATCCAGCTCACTCCTGTTGGACCTCTTCACCTCGATCATCCATCTGAGTCCTCTCCACGTGTGGATACACCTTAGGTAGATGCTCCACCTGAATGTCATGTCCTCAGTAGTACCTGCAAGAGGCAAAATCAAAGAGGTAAGCTGTCCAGCAGCGCCCTGCTGGACCCCTCCTGCTCCTGCTGTCCTCCATGCCTGCTCGCCTCCGTAGGACTGACTCCTCATCAAAAGTCACATCCTGATTAATGATGACCTTCATTTCCAAAGGATCCCACAGCCTGTATCCCTTAACTCCTCGCGAATAGCCCAGAAACACCATCTTGCGTGATCTGGCATCTAGCTTGCTCCGCTCACCAGCTCCAATGTGCACATAAGCCGTGCACCCAAATACCCGTAGATGGCCCAGCCCAACTGTCCTCCCAGACCACACCTCCTCTGGAAGCCTGCCATCCAACCTGGTGTGAGGTGACCGATTGACCAAGTAACCCGCTGCGTCAACTGTGTCAACCCAGAATGCCTTTGGAAGCCCTGCCTGCAGCCTCATGCATCGTGCCTTTTCCAGAAGTGTTCTGTTCATCCTCTCGGCCACCCCATTCTGCTGTGGAGTCCCCTTAACTGAGAAGTGTCTCCTGATCCCACACTCCTCACAGTAATCCTGGAACTCTCTGCTGGTGTACTCTCCGCCATTGTCTGACCTCAGACACTTCACGCTCCTCCCCTGCTCCTTCTCCACCTCAGCTCTTCAGATTTTGAACTTGGTAAAGATCTCTAACTTCTCTCTCATGAAGTAAATCCAGAGTTTTCTTGAGAAATCATCAATCAGGGTCATGAAGTATCTGGCCCCATTCCTAGCTGAAACTGGGGCTGGTCCCCACACATCCATGTGTACTAACTCCAGAGGGGCTGCACTGTGGGTTGTACTAATGTTGAACTGAACTCTCCTCTGCTTTCCCATCTGGCAAGGCTCACAGATCTCTCCTATAGCACCATCCTCCAGATCAGAGATGAGTCCTCTCCTGCTCAACTCCCTCAGCCCCTTGTCACCCATGTGGCCTAGGCGGTAGTGCCACATCCTGTAAGCCCCCTGCTGGTCCTGTGCTGCAACTGCTGCATCAGACTCTCCGATCACCACAGATCCCTCCATGCGATAGAGGTTATTGTCCAACCTCCTGCCTCTCATCACCACCATAGCTCCATTGGAGATGTTTAATACTCCGCTTCTAGCCCTACTGCTGAAGCTGTATCCACTGCGCTTCAAGTAGCCTAGTGACACCAGATTCTTTTCCAGCTCCGGGACGTGCTTTACATTTGTCAATATCCTCACAATTCCATCAAACATCCTCACCCTGACTGTCCCTATCCCAGCCACCTTGCAAGGATGATTGTCGCCTAGAGTCACTGATCCCTCATCTGTCTTGGTGTATGTCGCAAACCAAGACCTGTGTGGTGTGTAGTGATGTGAGCATGCAGAGTCTAGTGTCCACTCCTCTGTGTAATGCCTGTGACCATCTGATACCATAAGTAGATCATCCTCCACCTGCTGCCCAGCAACTGCACTCACTGATTCGGAGCCACTTCTTTCTCCCTTCTTGCTCTTCCATAGTGGATATTCTCGCTTGAAGTGCCCGAACTCGTTGCACTTGAAGCATTTCATCTCTTTCTTTCCCTTCCTGGACTTGGACCGCCCCCTGGACTTGCTTCTGCCTCTGCCTCTACCTGTCTTCTCTCCTACTGCCAAACCCTCCTGGGGAGCCCGATCTCTGATCAACTTTTTTCTTTGCTCATTAGACCTCAGCACCAAGACCATGTCCTCATATTCCAGAGTCTCCTTGCCGTAGAGTAGTGTAGTCACCAAAGAGTCATATGATCCTGAAGTGAAAAAAAATCAACAGGGACTTGTCCTCCTCATCCAGCTTCACCTCGATATTCATCAACTCCGTGCACAACTGGTCGAACCTCTTAATGTGGCCAATCACATCAGATCCCTCCTACATCCGAAGACTGTACAATCTCTTCTTCAGCATTAGCTTGTTGCACATATTCTTCCCCATATATATGGTGTGCAACTTCGACCAAAGGCCCTTCGGGTCTTTTCTTCCAGCACCGAATACAATGCCGCATCCGCCAAACATCCTCTGATCATGAGCATGCTTTCTTCTCCAACGATGCCCACTGTCTATCTGTCATTCCCTCAGGCTTCTCATCCAAAGCCTGATCCAGATCTGCTTGCACCAGAAGATCCTCCACCCAGATTTTTCACATGAAAAAATTTTTTTGCCATCAAACTTCTCAAAATCAACCTTCATATTGCTGTCCATGATTGGATCCAAGCCAAACAAGCAATATAAAATCAAGAAGTGTAGAATATACCTTGATGGTACCTTACTGAAAATTTTCAGCACTTGGGATCTTCAACTTCTCATGCTTGGAACCACTTCCTCACCACCATGGCTCTGATACCAACTATTGGAGCATGATCCCAGCTCCTCCCACGGACCTTGGGTGTAGCAGAACCAGCAACGAATAAATCTAGAGACTTCTGGACTCGATCGAAGGCCCTTGACGAAATCAGCCTGGTTGCTGTCTTCTTCATCAGCCTTTCGTTCTAGATAAGAACGCCTCTAAGATCACCTCTAAAAAATTCAAGATCTGGTACCCAACAGATCAGGCCTGGACCGAGGTTTTTCAATTTGTAGATCTCAAATTGGGATGTTCTAAATAGAGAAGAAGGTATATAGAACCAGACCTTACAGATCTGTCCTGCTGCAGCCTTTCCTGTAGATCTGTTGATGGAGATCTCACCCGCACCTCAAACGACCTCAGATCAACTCCAGATCTGAGAGAAACTTGTACCAACCTCGTAGCAAGAGATTTCAAGTCCTGACCTGATGTTTGGATGGCTGCAAGAGAGGAGAGGCTAAAGGGTTGGCGGCACAAAGGGGGAGGGGCTCAAAACCCTAGCGCCTCCCCTGCTTTTCCTGCCTTTTATGGACCTGACGGCAAGAAACCCTAGGGTTTCTTGCTCCTGGGGCATGGAGAATAGCTGAGAGAGAGGGAGAAGAGAGAGAAGAGACTTGGGAGAAAGAGTTTTGTATTCCTTGGCTTAATCAAACCTATACAGTGCATGTATATATAAACACAGGGTCAAGTGACCCAAACCCAAAACTCCCTTGACCAACTCTATGAGAGATTAGGTTAACCCAAGCCCATGTACACCCATGACTCAATCTAATCTCACCTATCCTGGGTCCAGACTGGCCCATAAAGAGTTGGTCCCTTGAGGCCCACATAACCTAGACCTCAAGAACCCGAAAGGCCCACAGCCTTTCAACTTAGGGCCCAACTAGCCCTAGAGCCTCCATGAAGCCCTCATGAATGATGGACCTTGGCCTTAGCCTTGGTCCCCTGGGCCTTGGGCACACCACCTGGATCACAACACAAGCTGGGTTAGCACCTCCTAATTTATAGGTTACAAAGAGGCACCATATTATCTCCAAGTGACGCCAACTCTTGGCGTAAAAAATTCCCATAAGAAGAAGATAATGAATTAGCATGGAATATGAGGTGTTTCACAAGTAGAAGGACTCTCCTTTCTACATCCAAAAACCAAGGCATCATCTGATGTCGCCCCTTTTATGAAATCGCATGGAATAAGAGAGAAATAGGAAGGAAGATAAGAGTTTTAAATGAGATGGACTCTTCCTATCTCATCACACAAAAAGAGGGGATGTCCTAAATAAATTGGGCATGGAGTTCCTTTTCAGAGAAGGACTCCTTCCCTCTTCCATGCCCACATATCCCAAATGCCATCTCATGATAAAAGAAAATGCATGGAACTTGGGAAGAAAATTAAGAGAAGTAATGTGAAGGACTTCTTCTCTTAATGCCAAAAATAAATGGGCATCATTTATTTTCTTGCGTTTGGATATGGCATGGCGAAGGCTGATTCACATGAAACTCTTCTATAAAATTTAGATATACCAACTAATAAATTAGATGGTTCAAACCCATCACATTAGGTCAAGGCAACAAGCTTAGATTAGCACAAACATCTTTGCACTGAACCCAATTGGAAACTTGGGTTAATTCATGTGCTGGCAATTAATTAACCCATTAGATTTATAATATATCCAAATAGATTGGATCAAGATCAAATCTCTATTGTGTGTGACCTATTGGGTTCCAAATCTAGCTAGTAGTGGATCCAAAATCTCGATGTAACTCTAATCCGATTGGATTAGGTCAGCTCTAGAGTTTCAATCAACTAGGACTCTTCCTAATTGATTCTTGAATTAAACTCTTTAAATTTTGATGAGTTCACAAGTCAAGATTGATATCTAACAATGTATCATGACAATCCAGAAGATTTAAAATTTGATAAAAATACAAAATTATCTTCTGTGGTGAGTTACTATACAATTCAATCCATCGATCACATAATATCCCAGAAAGGCCATGGATATGAAAATATGTCAAATCCAAATATCTATCTATATGTATCTCGATTCAATGATGATAACTCGATTGATGAATCAATAAAATTTTTTTTACTGTTCATCTCTGCTTGGCCAGAGACTTTCAAAGTCATCATCCTATGAGATCACATAGGATGTTCTCTCCTCCTACAAGAAGTGATCGATTCTTTATTGACCACTTGCAACCTCCATGCACACTTCACAATACCCAGAATACCCCACACATATCTCAAAGTGGTGTGTTAGAAAATAAACCAAAGTAAGGATCCATATACACAAGGTATCATGATGATTTCAAGTCAAAGGATCACATGCACCACTCCCACTGAAGAACCATCTGTTGACATGCTGTAAGGCTCCATCAGATGTTCTTTCTGTGGGTCAGTTCAGTGAACTCATTCTCTAATGAGTACCTACATCCTTGTATTAGTGTCACCACACAAGTGATTGTGAGATCAACCACCCTCTCCATTGAGCATACATAGGATATACCAGTCTTATCGATATCATTGATCTCTACTCGATGATCTAATGACTAAAAATATTTTAGATTGGAGCTATTAAGATTTTAGATCTCACTGGCATGATCTCATCATGGCCCTAAAATCATTATCCTAATCTATAGAGTTTATCATAATCATAAAAATATGATGCAGCAAATAATAAAACATAATACCTCATGAATAAAATAACTAATATCACGCAAATGAGTAGGAAGAAAATAAAGAAAAGTTCATTCGCATTCTCATGTGATTGGCTTGTAGGGTACTATTCTTTCAATAAGAATCATTGAAAGGTCATAAAGATCATCCTTAAGTATTTAAAAAATACTAAAAATCAGTGACTCATTTATGGAGAGTTGATTTAAAACTTATAGAATTTATAAACTCTAGCTTTCAATTAGATCATAACGATAGTAAAAGCATGTCAGGACACGTACATAGCCTGAATAGTGGAGCTGTCTGCTAAAAAAATTTCAAGCAGCACACTGTGTCCGACTCAACTTGCGAGGCAAAATATATCACAATATCTGTGCTGCGAAGAAAGCTGTGTGGTTGCAAAAATTCATCAAAAAGCTAGGAGTGCATCTTCCCTTGATGGCCCTATCTTGTTGTACTGCAATAGTACCGATGCCATAGCTCAAGCGAAGGAATCGAAGTTCCATCAATGCATCAAGCATATTTTACACGCTACCATTTTATTCGAAAGATCGTGAATCGAGGTGATATTCAGCTTCAGAAGATCGATAGAAAGGAGAATTTGATTGACCCATTTACTAAAGCCCTCCATATTAAAGACTTCAAAGATTATAAATCGAAGATAGATATACAATACTGTATCCATTGGATTTAGTCCAAGTGGGAGTTGTTGAAATTGTATCCCAAAGTTAATCATCAGTCTGTTGATGGTTGAGCTTATTTTTTATAAATTATATATTAATTATTATTAATAAATATTATTTATTTTTTTCATCATATTATTAAATTATCTTTAATGAACTCCGATGTTGTAATAAAATTTTTAATACCATTTTAATTGATATAGAAGGATATATCATTTAGTCCTTAAACTTGTTGGTGACCAAACTATATGCTATTACTAGGATAATAGCAATTATCAAGTGTAAGTCATTGTGTGCCATATGAATTAGTTATCCTCTTAATCAAGAAGTGTGAGACACAAGTATGGTATGCAGGTGAGATGTAAGAGTATATCTCACTGAACGTGACCAATTGTGGAGTACTCTACTGTTAAGAGTTGCTCGCGAAGGGTATGGTTATACGTGTCCCTCCAACCTGAGATCATAATGATGACTTACAAACAACTCACTATGCTTTGGTGCCAGACTATCTAAATTTTTAATTCAGTAATGAAAGATTTTTGAGTATAATCAAGTACTTGTTAAGTCAGTGTGTGAGTCAAGATAGGATTGACCCCTTGGATTACAAGAATTAATGCATCAATGTATTACAATTTAGTAAAATCTTGATTAGGATAATCCATATAATGGATTTGAAAGGTTGAAATATAATATGGATGACTATTCCAGGATTGACAGTTAAACCCTTGATCACCTTGAGCATTAGGGTCAAAAGGATGAATTATATGATAACCATATGTCAGTAGGTTCTTAAATATTGCTTTGTAATCATTCGATCAATTCGGATGTCGGATTTTATTTCTAGATGATTGTATCGATTAATTCAAAAATTTATTCCTATGCTACCGACCTAGGTTTGAACCTATGGGATCATACTCAAAAGAAGTATTCTGCTTGAACTAAAGGCTGATCAATGATTGAGAATCATTCTAGTGTATAATTGTCAATTCGATTGATAATTGACCTTATGCAAAAGTTTTGATAAATTAATTCGCTAATGGTTAGTGAATTATAGAAGATTAATTAATAATTAGATTACTAATTGGCTCAATTTAATTGAGCAATGAGGTTCGGATCAAGTCTAATTGAATTAGATTTAGTTTGACTTAGATTGGATTTGATTGGATCGAGCCTAATTGCAAGGGAGATTAATTTTTGATTTGATCAGGATTTGAGTTTGGTTAATTCTTGATTAGATTAGAAATTTATTAAGAAGATTAAGTTTCTAATTTGATTAAGTTCTATTTCTCTCTTTGGATCCAACCAAATCAGATTTGATTGAGACCAAAATAAGAAACCCTAGAAGTCCTAACTCCCTGGGACTCTCTTTCCTTGCGCACGCCTTAGGACTCCACACCATATTACATGCTAAAGAGGTTTTTGGTGTGAATATTTTTGGCGTGAGAAAGGTGGGTGCAGAGAAGGGTAGGGCGCATCTTATGTGATGAGTCATTATCCTTATCTCCTTCTATTTTTGAATTTGATTCAAATCAAGAGATAAAGATTCGATGGAAAGAGATCAAGGCTTTATTGGAAAGTCTTATGGCACCAACTAATTGCTTCATGCATTGAGAAAGAAGTATGCATGAGAAAGAATCAGATATGATTTCTTTCTAACGGCACTCCTCTTGGCATGAAAATTTTGAGACTCCATATTTTGTGGTATGGAAATTGGTGGCACCTCCCTTTAACCCTAATCCAATGCCTCCTATAAAAGGTGTCCAATAGTTGGATGCCTGTGAAAAGAATATATAAGAAAATAGTTTTCTTACACCTAGCCTTCTTCCTCCTCTTCCTCCTCATTCTTCTTAGTTCTCAAGAGAGTCTATGAGTTTTAAGAGGAAGCTACACCAGTCAGAAGGTCTTTGGCGAGCTAGCACTCTCAAAAAGATTGATCAGCACAGATCTTCGAGTGAACTATCCATAGAGATCGGATGTCCTGTAAGGCTGCAAGTGACCAGCAAGATCCACATGATCAACAGTGGAGTTCATCGACCCACGCTAATGTAATGGGTTCTGAACTCATTAGATCAAATCTGATATGATCTAATGGTTAGATCTAATTCAGGGCATCGATATGATCGATGTAGATTTTATTGATTTTAAATTTTAATTATATATTTAATCATATCATAGATCCTAGCAAGATAGTTTAGATCTGATCTTATGCATGTAATTTAGATTAAATCATTTAATTTACCATATTTTGCTAAAAATGTTAAAATTGCATGCATAGAACTACTTGGTTTTCCTTCAAAAACACCCCTTGATTCACTCAATCAAGGATCATTATTATGATTATGAATTAGATCAAGTGTTAGTTATATATGATGATATATATGTGATCATGTTATAAGATTCATTATGAATGCAATCATATGTTGTTATGCTTCTCATGTGTAATGCAATATGATGTCAAGTTAGGATGTGCATGAGATTACGAAGCCCTCATAAAAATTATATTAAGTCATATTGAAGAAAATCAAAAGCCAATCAAATTTAGAATTGATTGATCAATTGATGTCTAAGAAAAGATGTTCAAAAGTGATGGTTACTTAATTAGGACTGTTGCAAAAGCACGAGAAGCTTCTCACCAATCTTGCACTTATCTAGCCAATCTGATTAATTAGTTTTAAATTTGAGGTGCTTAGTATTAAGATCACTATATAAGCCTTCCTTCATGCTAAGCCATTATCATGTCAAGAGTCATAGTAGATTTGTTGTACAACCACAAGGCTTGCTATGGTGAATCATGTGATAATATCTTGATGCATAAAGATGTTTACTACATATTTTGGATGTGTTGCTTTGTTATGCAACCACAAAAAAAGCATTATTCAAATATGACTGTATGAAAATGAAGGATCTGATTTAACTAAAATATTATAATTTATTATATAACTATAAGGCTATAAGTATTTTAGAGGCTAAAATATAGTTGAGAGTTGCATGGGATGCAATTGAAAAGGAGTTTTCTACCTTTGAACTCATAATAGTTTATTATGCAACTATAAGGCTTCTATGAGGAATTGGGATCTCAAGCTCACTAAAAACCTGATTAGGATTTCTCGTTTATCATAGGAGAGGGCTATGGTATCTAATAAAATAGTGAGAGATACAATTAGACATAAGTCCTCATCTAATTGTGAGTGTCATCATGAGTGGGTTGCTTATATGTTTCTCTTTATGTATGTAGATTAATACTATAGTAAATGGCATCGTTACTATCACTGCATAGGATTTTAGATTTCAATAAATTGATCGATCCCAATTATATAGATTGATTAAGGAATTTGATGATAGTCCTCATATAGAAAAAATTTTCTATATCCTTGACACTTCTGATCTAGAGTCGATCGGAGAGAATGCTACAGAGGAAGAAAGGGATATATTTAGAATGTGACAGAATGACAGCTTGACTGTCAAGTGTATTGCCATGCCCCTGATCCGAAATTATGAACCAAGGGCCATGGCAACAGCCGTATACTTATAAGAATTTTTTTTTTACCAACATGCAAGGCATCTTATCACGATATCAATGTATCATAGTGGAATAAAATTTAAATAATTATTATTTAATTTTAAATCAAATAGCTAAATCAAATATCCAACATCCAATAAAGTTTTATTAAAAATAACATAAAAATAAATATAAGTTCATTCAAGTTGGCAGTGCCAAATCTCACCTCTAAAAACTCTATCCTAAAATTAATATCTATGCTCGTAATTAATTATCTAAATCTAAAAAATAAAAGAGAGAGATGACGAGCTTGATAATTTAGTAAAAAATAAATATCTCAACTAGATATTTTAGATATTATATAATATTCAAAAATAATATCATAAATAAATATAAGAATATATTTCATACAAATTCAATACAAATCCAATCTTTTCAAATATTCATATACAATATAATCATAAATCTGATTTGAATCAAAATACTCATAGCTGATTAGCCTTGACTATGAGCAATGTTTAACCTCCATTGATGGAGTCCACTGAATATCAGTGCATAACCCCCATTGACAGAGTCCATTAAATACCAATGCAAAATCTCTACTGGAAAGATCTACTGAGTACCAACATATAATCTCCATTGACAGAGCCGACTGATTATCAACATATAATCTCCATTGGTGAGGCCCACTGAAACATAGTTAAGCTGAGAGCATAAATTCGATCTATATCAAAGTACTTTTGTATCATAACATATCATAATTTTTACTGAACATATACATAATCAATAAATCATAAAATATTCAAAATCACTTTTTATTCAAAATATAATTTTATAAATTATACATAATTTTAAAAAATAATTATTTACTTTCAAATAAATATAAAATATCTCGAGAAAATGATTCATTACTTACCTTTCATAGAATATTGAATGAATAGATTGATTAACGTTGAAAAGATTTTTTAGAATCTATTATTTAAAATTATATTTTTATATTAATTCTAATTTATAATTAAATCAAAATAAAATCTCAAATTAAAATTCCACTTAAGGTTGGTCCGAAAATTGGTTATATCTTATGAATTAGATTTTCAAACTAATCATAGAAGGAGACCTCCAGTTTCATCAATCCTAAGAAAGGAGAGAGAAAATATTGAAGAGAGAAATAAATCTAGATAAAAAAAATTCTAGAGAGAGAATATGGAGAGAGAAAGTCAGACTTTCTAGAGAGATAAAGTGGATGTCTAATAAGAGAGAAGGAAGAGAGAGAAAAGAGAGAATCTCTCTTTTTTTTCTTTCTTTTTCTTTTCTCTTTTTTTCTTTTTCTTTTTCTTTTTTCTTTTACGGAAGAGGGAACCCGCATGGTCCTCTTCCTTCTTTTCTTTCATGGAATAGGAGAGCTCTTGCTCCCCTTGTTCTCGAGCTTGGAAAACCCCCAACCCCACTGGCATCCCTTAAGGTCGGAAGAGCAATCTCGGACAGCAACAACCGGCCTAGTTCGGTGATCGATGGTGGCTTAGGCATTGGAAAATCAAGCTTGAAACTCAAAACAAAGGATTTGAAAAAAATCTTGATTTTCAAGGGATTTTCAATAGAAAAACTCAAAAAAATCCAAGATTAGAACCAAGAAGGATTGAGGGATTAAGAAGAAAAAAATTTATCTGATTTTGGATGGGATTTGACTAGATTGTTGATGGCTTGAAACAAGGTTATTCTACAGTAAAATAGGGTGAAAACCAGCAATTTTAATGGGGATTTTTGGAGGTTTTTCGATGAGACAAACCAAGGGATTTGAGGGCCTTAAATAAATCTTGAATAGGGAGGGAATTTGGGTTTTATTTGGTCTCTTAATCCTAAGGGTTTTAGAATTTAAATCGGAGAAGAACTCCATCGGGAGTTCATCTGCATGATTCTAGTTCACGGTAAGTCCAGCACATGCAGGCCAATTTTTTTTTTGAGCTTTTTACTACTTTGAGATTTGTGCAGTTAAGGATTAGGGTATTACATTCTCCCCTGCTAAAAGGAAATTTCATCTTTGAATTTTTTTCTACTTAAGTTCTCAAAATTCAAATTGCTTTTTACCTCATGTCATTGTTTATCCTCTAATTTCATGATCAAGTCTTCCTTTATAAAATCCTTCAAACCAAATTTTTATTTTGATTTACATTAAAAATAATTTAGATCACTATGCTTTTGTTGCACACTCTGATTCAAATCGATCAATATACTTGTGTCATGTCTAAATTTCTAAGTTATCAAAATCAATAATAATTATCATCCCAATGTCCCTAGTATCTACACCCGTACACTCATCCTATGTCTAATTGCATGTATCATATCCACCTATACTCTGATACTATATTAATTATCATGCCCCTAATCTGAGATCATGAATCGAGGGTCATGATAATCATCACACACTTATAAAAACTTTTTTTCATAAGCATACAAGGCATCTCATCACGATATCAATACATTATAGTGAAATAAAATTTAAATAATTATTATTTAACTTTAAATTATATAACTAAATTAAATATCTTATATCCAATAAAGTTTTATTAAAAATAATAAAAAAATAAATCTAAGTTCAACCAAGCTGATAGTGCCAAATCTCATCTCTAAAAACTCTCTCCCAAAATTAATGCCCATGCTCGTAATTAATTATCTGAATCTTAAAAATAAAAGAGAAAGATGATGAGCTTGATAGCCTAGTAAAAAATAAATATTTCAACCAGATATTTCAGATATTATATAATATTCAAAAATAATACTATGAATAAATATAAGAATATATTTCATGCTAATTCAATAAAAATCCAATCTTTTCAAATATTTATATAAATATAATCATAAATTCGATTCAAATCAAAATAATCATAACTCAACAGCCTCGACTATGACTAACGTTTAACATTCATTGATGGGATCCACTGAATACCAGCATACAACTTTCACTGATAGGGTCTACTAAATATCAATGTACAATCCCTACTGGCAGGGTCCACTGAGTACCAATGATAATCTTCATTGGTAGGACCCACTGATTATCAACTTATAATCCTCATTGACGGGATCTACTGAAATATAGTTAGGTTGAGAGCATAAATTTGATCTATATCAAAGTACTTTTGTATCATAATATATCATAATTTTTACTAAATATATGCATAATCAATAAATTATAAAATTTTAGAACCACTTTTCATACAAAATATAATTTCATAAATTATACATAATTTTAAAAAATAATTATTTACTTTCAAATAAATATAAAATATCTTGAGAAGATGATTCATTACTTACCTTTCACAGAACACTGAATGAATAGATCGATTAATCTTGAAAAGATTCTTCAGAACCTATTATTCAAAATTTTAATTTATATTAATTTTAATTTATAACTAAATCAAAATAAAATCTCAAATTAAAATCCCACTTAAGGTTGGTCTGAAAATTGGTTGGCTTATGGATTAGATTTTCAGACTAATCATAGAAGGAGACCTCTAGTTTCATCAATCCCAAGAAAGGAGAGAGAAAGTATCGAAGAGAGAGAAATAAATCTAAAAAAAATTAGAGAGAGAAAGTAGAGAAAGAAAGTCAGACTTTCTAGAGAGATAAAGGGGATGTCTAGCAAGAGAGAAGGGGGAGAGAGAGAAGAGAAAGATAATCTCTCTTTTGTTTTCTTTCTTTTTCTTTTTTTTTTCTTTTTTTTTCTTTTTCTCTTTGTTTTCTTCATGGAAGAGGGAACCCGCGTGGTCCTCTTCCTTCTTTTCTTTTCTTTCCCCCACCCCCACCAGCATCTCTTAAGACAGGAAGAGCAATCTTGGACAGCGACAACCAACCCAGTCCAATAATCGATAGTGGCTCAAGCACCGAAAAATCAAGCTCGAAACTCAAAACAGGGGATTCAGGAAAAATCATGATTTTCAAAGGATTTTCAATAGAAAAACTCAAAAAAAATCCAAGATTAGAACCAGGAAGGATTGAGGGAATAAGAAGGAAAATAGTTACCTGATTTTTGGATGGGATTTGACTAGATTTTTGATGGCTTGAAATAAGGTTATTCCACGATAAAACAGAGTGAAAACTAGCAATTTTAATGGATATTTTTGGACGTTTTTCAGTGAGACAAACCAAGGGATTTGAGGGCCTTAAATAGATCTGGAATGGGGAGGAAATTTGGGTTTTATTTGGTTTCTTAATCCTAAGGGTTTTAGGATTTAAATTGGTGAAGAACTCCATCGAGAGTTCTTCCGCATGGTTCTAGCTCATGGTAAGTCCAGCACGTGCAACGCATGTGCAGGCCCTTTTTTTTTTGATCTTTTTACTACTTTGAGATTTGTGGTTAAGGATTAGGGTATTACATATATTTTGGCCTCGATGAGCAATGAATTGCAGAGGCAATGAAGATATAGATCCTCAGTCCATGTTACTCAATCTTAAAGTATTATATAGAGAGCAAAGTAGGACTACTCGATATGAGATATCAAAGTAATTGTTTAATGCCAGAATGAGTGAGGATATATCTATGCAAATCTATGTTCTAAAGATAATTGACTTAATCACTCAATTAGCTCAATTAGAGTTTGTCATGGATGGAGAGCTTAGTCAGAACTTGATCCTGTAATCACTTTCCAACTCTTTCTCTCAATTTATCATTAATTACCATATAAACAAACTGAATACTTCTCTGTCAGTGCTTCTTAACATGTTAAAGGCAGCGGAGAGTCATTTCAAGTCGAAAAAGACTCCTCTTCTTCTAGTCAATAAGAAGAAGAATATAGTAGGGAAGAAGGATTCTAAGAGAAAATTGAACCCTAAGAGTAGCATGTAGAAGAGGAAGAATGTGAAAAAGATTTTGACCAATGGTACCTATTTTTACTATGGCAAGTAAGAACACTGGAAGAGGAATTGCAAGAGTTTTCTTACAAATGTGAAGCATGATGCAAATATAGCATCAAAAAGTTTGTATATGATACGAACTAATTATTCATTGAGCACTTCAGCTTCTGATTCTTGAGTATTAGATACCGCCTATGGTTCTTACATATGCAAATCATTATATGTACTACAGAGAATTAGGAGTTTGAAGAAGGGTGACTTTAAACTTTATGACGTGAGTGGAGAGTCCATTCATTGAGCACTTCAGCTTCTGATTCTTGAGTATTAGATACCGTCTATGGTTCTTACATATGCAAATCATTATATGGACTACAGAGAAATAGGAGTTTGAAGAAGGGTGACTTTAAACTTTATGATGTGAGTGGAGAGTCCATTCATGCTGAAGCTATTGGAACCTGCTTATCGAAATTGCCTTTGGACAAAATATTAGAATTAGAAGATTGCTTCTATATACCAAGGCTCATTAGAAATATTATTTCTGTACCCTTATTTTTGCAACATGGATATGAAATAAAGGTAAAAAGCAACCGTTGCTTTATTTATCATTCACATGAGTCCTTTGGAAATGCATATATGAATAATGGTCTTTTTATTCTTTAGCTTAATGATAATGTCTTTCTTGTTAATGAAAATAAAAAAAAAAGAGAGAAGATGTGAATGTGATATATCTCTAGCATTATCATCTTGGTCATATTAGTGAGCCTAGGATAAACAAGTTATATAAAGAAAAATTCTTTGATCCTTATGATTTTGAATTATATGAAACTTATAAATCTTGTCTCATGATGAAAATGATCAAAACTGTATTTTTTAGATATAGATCTTGTACATTCAGATGTATGTGGGCCAATGACAACTCAAGCTAGAGGAGGATACTCTTATTTTATCACCTTTATTGATGATTTATCAAAGTTTAGACATATGTATCTAATGAAATGCAAATCTAAAGCCTTTGATAAGTTTAAAGTGTATCAAAAAATGATCAAGAAATAAACTGAAAAAGATATTAAAGTTTTTCGATCAGATCGAGGAGGAGAATACTTATCTAGTAAAATTTTTGATCATCTTAAGAAAAAGATATTCTCTCTGAATGGATACCTCCGTATACACCATAATTAAATGGTATAGCAAAAAGAAAGAATCATACTTTATTTGATATGGTGCGGTCTATAATATACTTCACCGACCTTCCTATCTCATTTTGAGAATATGCCTTAGAAACTGCTGCTTATATATTAAACAGAGTACCTTCTAAATTTGTTACTAGCACTCTATATGAAATGTGAAAAGGTAGGAAGCCTAATCTTAAACATCTTAAGATCTGGGGTTGTCTTGCTTATGTTAAAAATATTTTTGGACATAAGCTAAATGCTAGGTCAGATAAATATGGCTTTGTATGTTATCCTTAAGAGAGTATTGGATATTACTTCTACCATCCTACTGAGCAAAAGATATTTATTAATAGGCATTCTACTTTCTTGAAAAAAAAATATCCAAAATAGGGGCAGTGAAAGGATAATTAAACTTGGAGAAGTTTAAGACCTACAAACCAATCATTATCAACTTATGAATGGTCCATAAGTTGATCCTTGACCATTTGTACCCAGTAATGGGGTACATCCATCATACACACCTGTTGTGCATGTGTTGTGCTCCTAAGCCTTGGGAGGCTATGAGAGGAATCATGACGATGATTCTGGAAGGCTAGGACCAGTTTGAGTCCTAAGGCTAGGACAGAAGAGGCTCTAATGTGAAGATCTGCTTCAGCCAGTAGAGAAACTGACTCGAATCTAGATGGAGTTGACTTGGATCAGGTCGAGCCGACTCGGGACCCTGAGAGAGCCGGCTCAGATGAGAAATAGAGAGCTGACACATGGGTGGCATGGTGGTCAAGTTGACTTGAGGTCTAATCGAGCTGGCTTGAGTTGTGAATAGAACTATGCATGGATTCTATTTCAGCTAGGATTGGTTTTGATCTTAGGGTTCTTGAGGTCTTGTTATGGGAGGTCTTAAGGGGCTTAACTCAAGAACTTGGACTAGGATTAAGTCTAAGAGGTGAGAGCATGTGAGACATGGATGAAACATGGTTTAGTGAGTACTTTCATGTATTAGATTTAGCCAAGAAGAGTTTTTGATTGGGCCCAATGACTGTGTATAAATATACATAGGTGGTATTAGGATTTTCATAACGAAAGTAGTGGCATACAAGATCTTTTCTCCCTTTCTCTCCCTCTTTGGTTCCAACGCCAAACCCTATCTTTCTTTTTTCTTCTTCTTTATTGTTTATTGGAGTAACTGTTAGATGTGTGCCCTAGATGCCAGATTGGCTGACACATTTCTGTACAAATCTAAGGGCAAATTTATAATTTTGACTATAAATTAATAAAAAGATTATTCTACATCACATTGTGTACATTGTGTTTGTGATACATCCTTTGAGTTAGTAGGAATATTAATTTATATTTTCAAGAGTTAAAAATTTAAGATATGAATTTACATAACTAACTCATAAATAGCTCCTGATCATAAGATCGTCACGAGGATAGTGATCGATTCGAAAAGTTGGTGTACGATCGCTTCCTTAGGATAGATGAGTCTTGAGTCTACAGTGTGGAGATACCGGAGTGAGAGTACAGATATTCATTGAGAATGAGAGTACTGAGCATGACCATATCGAGCAGTCATAAGGAAGTCTACCTTCTCATCGATGACTAGCTCGATGCTGTAGTTGTGTGTCTAGTTCTTTGACCTGAGGTGCTTCGATAATTCACCTTGAGTGTGTTATAGTTTGACTACATCATAACTCGATCTCCTAGCCATTCGAAATCCTGAGGTGTATGTTGGCTGTAGCATATTCATTGTAGGAACTAGGTCACACCAAGATGGGATCTATCAACCTCAGTAGATGAGAGGAGTAGTCCTATGGTGATCGAAAGATCGAGTCCTTAAGCCCATGGCCATGGTAGAGTAAAATAATGGAAAAAAGTTTTCCATTAGGGTTTCACATCGGACTCGGATCGATCGATTAACTCATATGACTGATGTTGGGTTTGACGAGTTCACCTTAATCCTAATTCAGTCGGGACTCATGATAGAGGAACTCAATCATACAGGTAGCTGCACGAGAGGTTCATCTTCAATTTGATGGGTTGCCATCATATACTGCTAGGTGTCACTGGTAGATTTTGGAGGCAATTAGAATGATTTTGATGATCGATCATTCTAATTGTCTGAATCAGAAGAGTTCTGATCCATCGAAAGGAGTTTCGATGATGTCGATGATGAGATAATGACATGTCTCATTACCATACATAATTAAACCTAACTGGGTCACACTAACAAGGGTTAGGATCTGGATGTCATCAATTGGGCTAGCCCAATTGATTTGGATTAGATCCAATTAGGTTCAAGGAAATCGTGCTTGCACACGATTGAGCCTAACTTTCTCCTCATGTAATCTTTTCTATCTCGACTGAGCCAAATGTGATTTGACTCACCCAGAGAACCTTGAGAAGATTTCTCTCAGTCTAAATAAAGTTGTCTAGCTTAGTATAGCCTTGTCTTAATTCATGAGATGAATTTAAGACAACACCTGCTAATTCCTGACACATATCATTTTTATTTTAGGACATCTGTCAAATGTTGACATATGGGTCTTAAACTGAAGACCACTTGGCAAGAGGTTATTGGAGATTTTTGTGGAATGTCCACATACCAAATCAGCATCAAATTAGGTGCCATAATCAAATTATGGTGTGAGCCCAATTGGATAAAGAGGGCACCCCAAGTGAATAAAGATCCAGAGGAGTCTTGATCAACATAAACTCTTGGGCGCCATCTCCCTTGTGCTTATCCAATGTTGGGCCAACATAGGAGAAGAGTGGGATTATTATTTGATGTGATAAGATGACATCACTCCACCAATCAAAATTTTTTTGGATTAAATAGAATTTTTTGATTGGTCGAATGATGTGGCACTGCACAACGCAGCAGGGTCTATATAAACCCTGTCTGCACCTAGGGTTTTGGAGATTCTGCTCCCTACCTAGAAAAAGCCAGCCACCCCTCCTTTTCTCCATGTCCTCCCTGGTGCTCTCTCTCCGCTCTTCATGCCTAAAAGGTTGGGCATCCATCTGGTGAAGGATCAAGGCATGGTGATGCTTTGAACAAAAGGCTGCAAGAGTTTTTCGATAAGCTGCTGCTCCAACTTCAGGAAGGCTTTTGAAGATCTTCCTAATCAGATTGAGTTCTAATTTTTGGAGTAGAGATTCATGAGGAGAAGACAATCTAGGTCCTACCTGAGTAGATACTGGTAGAGGCCAGATGATTGTGTGGCTAAATCAGAACCTTAGGATTGCTGCGATCATCTACAGGGTAATCAGATTATCCTTGAGGTATTTCATGTTTCTTCATACTTTTAGATTTATTTTAGAATTAATATTAGATAATAAAATTAGATCTAGAGATTTAAAACTAAAATAAATATAGAATAATTTTTTTTTTTAAATTATTCCATCCCAGATTTGATGAAATCTTGAAGATCCTACAAGGAAAAAGGCGGTTTTTCCTTTAACTGGTATCAGAGCCAGGTTGATGGCTCAGTTTAGATCTAATTTAGATCTGATTTTAATTTTAATTTATCTGATATTAAAGAATTTTAGATGTCACATCAGATATGATAGAATCTGAAATCAAAATATTTAAAATTAAATCTGAGAAGATCTAACATGCATGAGATGCATGACTAGACTAGGAATAGTTTGATCTATGAATAGTCTTGTAAGTTTATGTTTTAATGAGATTAAAATATAATTTAGATTAATTTATTCTCTATTTTTGATGATATAAATATTATATTCAGATCAAAAAATAGAAAATAAAAAATTGGATATTACATAAGATTGATCTGTTGCATGCCTAGACTAGTTGTAGAATTATTCTAGTAACTATCTAGATTAAATTTTATGTTAAATAATTTAATTTAAATTTTATTTTTCAGATGTTACATGTGATGTATTAAATCTGAAAGTATGTTAATTAGATCAATTTTTGATACATGAGATATATGCAAAGCATGTATTAGTTAGATCTTAAATTATATATGTGATATGTAAATTTAGATCTAACTAGTTTTGTAGTTAAATTTATATTTCTGATTAAGGTGTTTCTCATGGCCGTCCGGTCATAAGAATAAAGTAGGATTTAAAGGCCCTCTCCTCCCATTCAATGAGGTGTTCTTATGACGTGTAGGGGTGCTGCACGTTCATCCTTAATCAGAAATCAAAACTTATTTTTCTGCAAAACCCTAGATCCTGAAACCCTAGGATTTATTTTACATTTTTATTTATGAACTCAAGACTTAATTAATGAGTTAAGCTTATGAAATTAAATTAGGTCTAAAATTGATAATTTAGATCTAAGTCATTTTCATAAAATTGGGTTCGAACTTGGGTAGCTCAATTAGATCTAGCGATTGATCAAACCAAATCAACAGTTGGTTAGGTGGGATCATGAAAGCTACTAATTAACCAGCCTAATAGGATTAAGTCTGGGTCAAGGTCGAATCACATTTAGATGTGACTCGATCAAGTTAAGACCTAATTTGACTCAGTGGTTAGAGCCTGGATTGTAGCCTAACCCAATTAATTCTGGTTCGACAATTTGGTGTCTAAGGTAAGTTGGGCAGATACGATCGACTGATTTTTAATTGGGAGCTACTCGACTCGAATGCGTTCTTATCAAGTTAATGACATATCCCTTCCACCGATCTCACTTACCTGGCCATATGTGTCGACCCAGTTCTGATTTGGGGTGGCTAACAATTCAAGCTAACCCATGCCACTAGGTTAGTCATAATTATTATGACTATGTCAAGTCGAGTTTAAAGAGATCTAAATCAAATCTCCGTAAAAAAATATTAAGTCTAGGTCTTCCACCATTGTAGATGTGCGGGCCCTTCCCGGGGTTGATTGTTCTCGGCTGGATACAGTGGCTCAGTTGCACTGGGAAGATGCAACCATGTCCATTAGGCATTAGATGCTACGAATTAGAGGATGGGTTGGGCTCAATATTCTGGATACGGTGAGGGATCCAATTAGAAATCTAATTCGTGCAAATGGTGGGTTTGACTTAACTAAAGATTGGAGCAATATTTCGGGCACGGTGAGCTTCATGAATTAGAGACCAAGTTTTGGGTGCACCATGATTAGAGAATCATTGGACAAGAGTTGTCTACTCATCGGTTGACCCATCACCAATAACTATTAGGTGAGGTGATGAGCCAGTCGGTGAGACCGCACCACTCACTAGAAATCACTGATCACGGAGATTTTCACATCTTTACCAAGGGAGTGTAGGGATCTGAGAAATAATGGGAGCCTAATTTATTTAAAAATAAAACTCCTAAATAAATTGATTAAGTCTGATTATAAAATCTAACTAGAAACTTTTGACTCTCTACAGAAAATATGTCTGCCTCAAACCCCTTGACCAAAATACTAGACACCCACAGATTGACTGGACCCAATTTCAAGGACTAGTTGAGGAACTAAGAATTATTCTGGATTCTAAAGAATTGACTCATATCTTAGACCAGGACCCACCTGCCATGCCAGCACGTCGGACTGCTGAATAGAGAGCGTCTCTAGAAAAGTGGATGGATGATGATAACAAAGCAAGGTACTACATGTTGGGTGCAATGTCTGATGACTTGCACGCCAACATGAGAACATTTTGACTACCCACCAAATGTTGGCTCACCTACAAAAGTTGTTGGTGAACAAAGTCGCATAGCCAAGTATCAAGTTTGCCAAAGACTTTTTAAGGCTAAAATGCGTGATGGGCAGTCAGTCCAAGATCATTGTTTGACAATGATCAAGGATCTTGAGGAGCTTGAAAAGCTCGGTGTCATCTTAGACAAAGATTTTCAGACTGATGTGATCCTTCAATCCTTGTCTGATGCATATGGTTAGTTCATCATGAACTTCCATATGCATGAGATGCAGTGTACCTTGGCCAAGTTAATGAACATGCTGGTTACGGCTGAGTTTTCTATGAAGGGTTCAAAGGGCTCAGTTCTTACTATGGAGTGGACTTCTTCCAAGAAAAAATCTTTTGGAAAGAAAAAGTGGTCTGCGAAGAAGTAGAAGGTGGATGGGAAGAAGAGGAAGCGGAATTATCCTCAGTACCTGGCCACCCTGAAGAACAAGAAGGATGATCCTTCTGGAGGTATGCTCGTTATAGAATCTAATCTTACAGTTACTTCTACATCCAGTTGGGGCTTGATTCTGGTTCTAGTGCTCATTTGTATACTTCTATATCGGATCTTGAGGAGAGCAGGAGGCTGAGGGATGAGGAGATGATCCTACGTGTTGGAAACAGAGCAAGAGTTGCTGCTGTGGCCGTGGGACCTACCCTCTGCGATTACAGTTAGGATTAGATTTATTTCTTAGAGATTGTTATTATGTGCCTGCAGCAAATAGAAATTTGATTTCTTTTCATATTTAGCACAAGAAGGCTATGTGATTAGCTTTCATAAGGACCATTGTAACATATTTTATGAAAATAATAAAGTTGTAAATAGTTTTCTTATTAACGATCTTTATCAACTATATATTGATGTATCTGTATTTAATATCGAGCAAAATATGAATGCCATAGGAATTAAAAGGCCTAGAGATAGTCTAAATGATAGGTATCTGTGGCACCTAAGGCTAGGTTGAAGTGAATTTCAGTGCAGGGGTAAAATGGTAATTTTAAAATTTTTTCAAAATTATAATTTTACAGTGAAAATTATTAATTAATCTAATTAATTAACATGTATTAACTTTACACAGGGATCTAAATATGATATATATAGCATGTATTTAAATTTGAAATTTTGAATTCTACAGTAAACGTTTTACTGTTATGTGTTTAGAACACATTACCTTCATGCAGGTAGTCGATCGCTGCAGTCTGATCATCATCAAAAAGATTTGATCATCACAATACAGCCACACAGTATGTCTGACCTTCATGGATCGTTCACACGAAGCTTCCGATCTGATCGGCTCCTCACGAATGCTAGTTCATTGCAGAATCCTTTCGATGGTCGATGCTGATCGAACTCCTTCGATCGGTGTCTGCCGACTCCTCGGATGCTCCAGATCATTAGCAAAAGAACTTGAGAGATTGATGAAGCTCTCCTTGAAGTTTGGTGGGCTCACGACACTCGTAGCTCACTTTCTCACTTCCCGAACCCTAGGTAGAAACCCTAGGGTACTCACAAAAGATCCTGCACCCTTTCTCTCTTCTTTTCTTTTCTTTTCTTTTCTTTTCTCATGCAGAAGGCCTTTCTCATGCCACCTTTTTTCTCTTAGATCAGATATATGCATTCCCCACCTTCTCTTTCTTTTTAAAATGATGCAAGACCGCATCTTTACAGCATTTTCACCACGTGAGAGGATAAGGCTAGGTGGTTGCTCACTTGAATTCAAATGCCAACCAACCTATCCTTATCCACTCAAGACATGAGAAGAGAAGGGGCGTGGGTTCTTTGTGCATGGAGAATTTGCACGAGAAACTTTTTCTCATGTAGAGCAAGGGGCGCACAAGTGGATAAGGTGGCGCATGGGATTAGTTGCTCATTCAAATTCAAACATCATTTGAATTTGAATGGCCAACTAATCAATCTTTATCCACTCAAATGGTGCACAAGGGAGGAGCATGGGAAGGCTTCTACATGGGAGAAAATTCATGAGAACTTGTTTCTCATGAATTCAAATAGGCGCAGGTGGGTGAGGTGGCGCAGGGAGATAAGTCAAAGGTGGTTTGAAATTTTAAACCAATCTAATTGAACCAACTTTATCAAAATAGGTTAGGCACAATTAGACTAAGTTAAATCCAACACAATTAGGCTTAATTAAGCTTAATAAAATTTTAATCAAATCAAAAATTGACTAAGCCCAACCTTTGATCAGATCAGGGACCAAACCATCTTGGCGATTAGATCAATTTTTAACCTAATCGGGTCAAACCCAACTGAATCCAATTCAATTGGACTTGATCCAAAAATAATTATTCAATCAAATTGAGTTAATTAGTGATAAAATCACTAATTAAATCTCTCATAAATACTGAGTCTAAATTCGATGGGCAATCGGGCATCAAAGTCCATCGATATGAAACCTTGATCGAAGAGTCCCAAATCAGTGGGACTCTTGACCCCAGTACCCAAAATATGTGGAACTCATGATCAGAGAATCCTGATTCTCGATCACAGAGTCTAGACATGTAGGACTTAGAGTCTCCGAGCATTAGGACTCTTGGTCGAAGAGTTCCAGTCCAGTGGGACTCTTCACCAGCCATCAAATCAGATAGGAACCTCTAATGTGTGTGACCCCACAGGTTCGAACCTAAGCCGGTAGCACAGGAACCAATTCCTGTACTAATCGAAGTGACCATCTAGCAATGGTACCCAACATCCGGATAGGTCAAATAGTCACAATCGCAATATTCAGAACCTACGCGAATATGATTACTGTATAATTCATCCCTTTTGACCCCTGTGTATAGGACGACTTGGGTTAAACTGTCAACCCTGATCAGATCATCTGAATCATGCTCAACTCAAACAGTCCTGTGACTCCTTACTAGGACTACCCTGGCCAAAATTTTGCTAAATAAAAATATGACTGTACATAGCTCCTTAAACAGGAGTGGTCAATCCCATCTTGACACATGCACTGACAAGTCAAGTACTTGACTACACCCAACAGTCTTCCTCACTAAATTAGAAATTCAAGTAGTCCAGTGCCTAAGTGCAGTGAGTTGCTTGCAAGTCACTGTGGCAGTCTCAGATCGGAGGGATAGTTATACCCATATCCCATTGGAGCAAATCTTGACAGCAGAAAAAGCTCCAGAGTCGGTCATGTTCAGTGCAGATGTACCCTTACATCTCACCTGTATGCCATACCAGTGTCTCCACACTCCTTGATTAAGAGGACAACCAACCCATATGGCACATAATGACCTATGCTTGATAAACATTGTTGTCTTTGGTAACAACGTATCATTTGGTCGCGAACAGGTTTAAGGACTAAACAATAAATCCTCCTTTGTCGAGTCTAAATAGTCTTAAGGACTTCACCACAACACAGGAGTTCATTAGAAGATGAAATAATTTGTGATAAAAAATATCAAAATAACTTTTATTAATTTATAATTCATATACTAATACAAGAAAGAGCACAACCATCAACAGGCTGACGATTGGCTTTAGGACACTATTCCCAACAATCTCCCACTTAGCCTAAAGCCAATTGATGCAGTATCTAATATCCATCTTCGACTTGAAGTCGTCGAACTCCTTCACCGCAATGGCTTTAGTGAATGGGTCGGCCAGGTTCTCCTTCCCGTCGATCTTCTGAAGGTCGACGTCACCACTATCCATAATTTTTCAGATAAGATGGTAACGGCGCAGAATATGTTTCGTCCGCTGGTGTGCCTTCAGATTCTTCGCCTGAGCAACGGCTCCAGAGCTGTCACAGTAGAGCAAAACTAGACCAACAAGGGAGGATGCTACTTTGAGCTCGATGAGGAATTTTTTCAGCCACACTGCTTCTTTGGCAGCATCTGATGCAGCGACATACTCTGCCTCGCAAACTGAATCAGCCACAGTGTGCTACTTGAAACTCTTCCAGCAGACAGCCCCACCATTAAGGGTAAAAATAAATGCCGACACACTCTTGCTGTCATCGTGATTAGACTGAAAACTAGAGTCTGTAAACTCTATAAGTCTCAAGTCCGATTCACCATAAACAAGCCACTGGTCCTTAGTATTTCTTAAATACTTCAGGATGGTTTTAACTGAAGGAAAAATCGCCTTTTTCCTGTGTAGGATCTTCCAGATTTCATCAAATCTGGGGTGAAATAAATTTTAAATTTTATCCTACACTATTTCAGATCTAATATTTATTAGATATAATTTTATTATCTGATATTTTAATTTTAAAATTAAATCTAAAAGTATGAGAAACATAGACATACCTCAAGGGTAATCTAATTACCCTGTAGATGATCGCAGCACTGCCTGAGGTTCTGATGTAGCCATGCAAGCACCTGGCCTCTACTAGTATCCACTCAAGTAGGATCTGAAACATCTTCTCCTTGCAATTCTATGCTCCAAAAATCAAATCTAAATCTGATTAGGAAGATCTTCAAAAGTCTTCCTGAAGTTGGAGCAGCAGCCTATCGAAGAAGTCCTGCAACCTTCTGTTCCAGGCGTCACCACGCTTTGCACCTATGCCAGATGAATGTCCAACTTCTTGGACGTGAAGAGGGGAGAAAGGATAGCAGGGAGGACATAGAGAAGAGGGGAGGGGGTGGCAGCCAATGGGTTTTTTGCATAAAACAAGTTTTGCCCCGAAACCCTAGGTGCAGCAGGGTTTATATAGACCCTGTATGCCACATTATTCGACCAATCAAAAAATTCTAATAAATTTTGGAAAAATTCTGATTGATGGTTTGATGTCATCTGATCACATCAGATAAGAATCCCCATGCTCTCTCCTATGTTGGTGCCAACAATGGATAGGCTCAAATAAGGTGGCGCCAAAGAGTCCAAGTTTATCAGGACTCTTTGGTTCTTATCCATTTGGGGCGCCCACTTAAATCCAATTGGACTCATGCAATAATCTGATTATGGCACCCAATTTGATTAGGTTTAGGCATGTGGACACTCCACAAAAATCCTCCAATAAGTCCTCTTCAGTTTAAGACCCATATATCAACTTTTGACAGATGTCCTAAAATGAAATTGGCAGGTGCTAGAAATTAGCAGGTGTTGTCTTAAATTCATCTTATGAATTAAGACAAGCCTTTTCTAAGCTGAACAAGCTTTATTTAAATTCAGAAAAACCTTTCCAAGGTTCTCTGGATGAGCCAGATCAAATTTGGCTCAGTAGAGACAGAAAAGATTACACGAGGAGAAAGTTAGGCTCAATCGAGTGCTAGCACGATTTCCTTGAACCTAATTGGATCTTATCCAAATCAATTGGACTAGCCAATTGATGACATCCAGACCCTAACCCTTGTTTATATAACCCAGTTAGGTTCAATTCTATATGATAATGAGACATGTCATGATCTCATCATCGACATCATCGAAACTCCTTTCGATGGATCAGAACTCTTCTGATTCAGACAATTAGAATGATCGATCATCAAAATCATTCTAATTGCTCCCAAAATCCATCAGTGACACCTAGTAGTATATGGTGACAACCCATCAGAACTGAAGATGAAACTCTCAGTGCAGCTACCTGTGTGATTGAGTATCTCTATCATGAGTCCCGACTGAATTAGGGTTAAGGTGAACTCGTCAAACCCAACATCAGTCATATGAATCAATCGATCGATTCGAGTCTGATGTGAAATCCCAATGGAAAACTCTTTTCTATTATTTCACTCTGCCATGGCTATGGACTTAAGGACTCGATCTTTCAATCACCATAGGACTACTCCTCTCATCTACCGAGGTTGATAGATCCCATCTTGATGCGATCTGATTCCTACAATGAATATGCTACAGCCAACATACACCTCAGGGTTCTGGATGGCTAGGAGATCGAGTTATGGTGTAGTCATACTATAACACACTCAAGGTGAACCGATGATGCACCTCAGGTCAAAGAACTAGATACACAACTGCAGCATCGAGCTAGTCATCGATGAGAAGGTAGATTTCCTTATGACTGCTCGAGGTGGTCACGCTCAGTACTCTCATTTTCAATGAATACTTGTACTCTCACTCTGGTATCTCCACATCGTAGACTCAAGACTCATCTATCCTAAGGAAACGATCATACACCAACCTTCCGGATCGATCACCATTCTCGTGATGATCCTATGGTCAGGAGCAGTTTATGAGTTAGTTATGTAAATTCATGCCTTAAATTTTCAACTCTTGAAAATATGAATTAACATTTCCACTAACTCAAAGGATGTATCACAGACACAATGTACACAATGTGATAGAAGAATAATCCTTTTATTCATTTATAGTCAAAATTATAATTTTGCCCTTAGATTTGTACAGAAATGTGTCAGTCGATCTGGCATCTAGGGCACACATCTAACATTAACAACCTTCTGGTGATTCTCCCTTGGATCAGATTGGTATCTACTCACTACCCCTAGTGAGTATGCCACATCTGATCGTGTACATGTCATGACGTACATAATAGATCCCACTGTCGAAGCATATGAAATTCTACCCATATGCTCTCTCTCTTGAGATGTTGTCGGACAATTCTTCTTCGAGAGAAAAATTCCATGGCCTATCGGTAGATAGCCTTTCTTGAAATTCTCCATGCTGAACCTCTTCAGCATAGTATCAATGTACGTGGACTGGGATAAGCCAAGCAATCTTTTAGATCTATCCCTATAGATCCTCGTTCCTAGGATGTAGGAAGCTTCTCCCAGATCCTTAATGGAGAACTGTGACGACAGCCAAATCTTTTTTCTTTGTAATGCAGGGACATTATTTTCGATTAAGAGAATGTCATCCACATACAATACAAGAAATACCACTACTGGATAATTAGCCCACTTATAAATTCAGGGCTCTTCTCCATTCTTAACGATGCCATACGTCTTGATCGTCCTATCAAAATGTATGTTCCAACTCCGGGATGCCTGCTTAAGTCCATAAATGGACCTCTGTAGCCTGCACATCTTAGACTCATCTGTGGATGTAAACCCTTCAGGTTGTGTCATATACACCTCTTCGTCCAGCTCTCCATTTAGGAAAGCTGTCTTCACATCCATCTGCCAGATTTCATAGTCCAGATGGGCAGCTATCGCAAGCATAATCCAAATGGATTTGAGCATTGCTACAGG
This sequence comes from Elaeis guineensis, assembly GCF_000442705.2. Taxonomy (NCBI): domain Eukaryota; kingdom Viridiplantae; phylum Streptophyta; class Magnoliopsida; order Arecales; family Arecaceae; genus Elaeis; species Elaeis guineensis. The sequence continues at coordinate 84,287,005 of NC_026003.2, forward strand.
AGAAAATATCTCATCATAGTCTATACCATAACGTTGACGATATCCCTTGGCAACCAGACGGGCTTTATAGGTTTCCACCTTTCCGTCTGTGCCCCTCTTTCTCTTGAAGACCCACTTACACCCTATGGGTTTTACTCCTTCAGGTGGGTCAACCAATGTCCACACATCATTGACCTTCATGGACTCCATTTTTGATTTCATGGCCTCTAGTCATTTCTCAGAGTCAGGTCTCTGCATTGCATCCATGTAGGTGATCGGATCCTCATCATTTTCATCAAGTTCGACAGGATCGCCGTCTCGGACCAAAAAACTATAGTATCTGTCTGGTTGATGTGGTACTCTACCAGACTGTCTTAAGGGTGCAGGAACAATGGGCTCCGGATCTGATCTAACCAAATTCTGTTCAAGTTCAGCAACTTGTGTTGATTTTTTCACCTGTCAAACTTCTTCAAGTTCGATCTTAGAGGAACAGTCCCTTCACCAAGGAACTCCTTTTCCAAAAAGATTGTCTTAAGGCTGACAAATACCTTTTGCTCATCAGCTAGGTAGAAATAATACCCTTTGGTCTCTTTTGGGTACCCTATGAAATAATACTTGTCAGACCTAGGTCCAAGCTTGTCCGTAATTAAACGTTTAACATAAGCCGGACACCCCCAAATCCTAAGGTGCGAGAGTACTGGCTTACGTCCTATCTATATTTCATATGGTATTTTGGTTATAGACTTACTCAGAACCCTATTTAGAAGGTAACAAGCCGATTCGAGTGCATATCCCCAGAGGAAGATCGACAGACTAGCAAACCCCATCATGGATCAAACCATGTCCAACAAGGTCCGGATCCTCCTTTCAGACACACCATTATGCTGTGGTGTTCCAAGAGGAGTCCACTGCGAGAGAATCCATTCTCTCCAAGATATGTCAGAAACTCATTGGAAAGGTATTCACCTTCTCGATCAGATCGAAGAGTTTTAATACACTTCTCAGTTTATTTTTCAACCTCATTTCAGAATAGTTTGAACATTTCAAATGACTCTGACTTATGCTTCATTAAGTAGACATACCATACCTCGATAGGTCGTCTGTGAAGGTTATGAAGTAGAAATATCCACCTCTTGCACTTGAGCTCATGGATCCACATACATCAGAATGTATTAGACCCAAAGTTCACTGGCTCGCTCACCATTTCCAGTAAAAGGTGATTTGGTCATCTTCCCAAGGAGACAGGACTCACAGGTTGGAAGTGATTCACAATCACCAAGTTCAAAAATTTCTTCTTGAGCCAACATGTTTATCCTGTTCTTATTGATATGACCTAGCCTACAGTGCCAAAGGTAGACTTTTGACATATTATCCATTCTAGGGCATTTACCGAAGGTTTGAACCATATTAACAGGCTGTGATAGTAAGTAAATTCTATTATTTAGTTATCCAATAAACATTGTAACACCATTCAAAATGATATTGCAAATATTTTTTTTTATTAAAAATTCATAACTATACATGACCAAAAGGCCTACAAAAATAATATTTAATAAAAAACTTGGATAATAGTGACATTCACTCAGAATTACATTACGAGAGTTGATTACAAGGTTCATGATTTCTAAAGCTAGAATTGAAACTTTGCTTCCATCTCCAACGTTCAGGAACCTCTCGCCTTCATCAAATCTCTTACTGACCTGCAGACCCTGCATCGAATTACAGATATGATAAGGACTTTCGGTATCCAATACCCAGGTAGTAGTATCACAAATAGAAAAGTTGCAAGGTGTTATCATATAATTACCTTGCTTCTTCTTTAGCCTGTTCGGATCTAGGGAGGCAATGTATAGAGGACAGTTCCTCTTCCAGTGCCCCTGCTTCTTGCAAAAGAAGCACTCCGCCTGGCTCTGGTCAAGCTTGCACTTCTTGGTCTGACCCTGTGCAGACATCCCTGCATGCGGCTGCACCTTCTTCTTCTTCTTCTTCTTCCCTTTCTTAAAGGGTCGACGACTAGAAGAAGACCCTCCCAGAACATTCACCGACTCCTTATAGAGCTGGTGGTCCTTCTCAAAGTTCTGCAACAACCCCAACAAGCCGTGGTAGTTCACTGCAGGTTTTGTCATCCAAAAATGAGTAAGGAAGGGGAGGAAGGACTTGGGCAAAGAATTAAGGATCGCATCCTTACCGAGCTGCTCATGCAAGAAAAGCCCAGTTTACTTAGGCGCTCAATCATTTCGATCATGTATAGTACATGATCGGTGATTGAGGCCCCTTCCCTCATCCGAGCATCGAAAATGGCATAACTAGTTTTGTGCCTTTCAACGTCGTCAAACGTGCCAAAGGAGTCGTTCAACATTTGAAGCATCTCCTGCGGTTGGGCATTCTCGAACCTGCGGCTAAACTCATCATTCATTACCGCCAGCATTATGCATCGAATGGTGGTGCAGTCGCTGAGCCACTTTTGATAAGTATCTCGGACAGTCCCTCTAGCATTCGGGCTGGCTCCTCAGGTGCCAGATCCGTTACTACATAAAGGATCCATTCATGCTCAAGGATGATTTTTAATTTTTGATACCAACTATCGAAATTAGGTCCCATGAGCTTGTCATTATCTAATAATGACCAGAGCGACAGGGTACTGGCCATAGCTACATAAAAGAAAATCAGACCTTTATTAGTACATAAATTATTAATACTAAAGACTTAGACTTTAGTCTAAAGTTTCTCCCAGTATTTTTACGAACTGATAGCCTCAACCTCCAATTTGAGGAATTACTTTAATTCCTTAGTGGGTACTAGAATCCACACAGAATACACATGAGCCCAACTTTGGTTGGTCAACTCATGTGCATCTATGGGTAGGTTCATAACCAGTTGTTTCTCTAAACAATTTTTAGTAATTGATTTTTGTCCCAAAACTTAATCAGTGGGCTTTGGCCTCTATTGAAAAGATCTGGTTAGGTCCAACCATTAACATGACTTGATTTGATGAATCTGACCAATAAATGATCAGGCCCGACTTTGGCCGGCCAACCTGATCACCATTAGAAAGACTCAACCAAATGATCATATTATGAATGATAATTCCATTAGTCAATAAGCACCAGGCCTTTGGGCCTCCAGTGATTATTAAACTAATGGACTCATTATCACTCACTTAATAGGAGGCTATGACTTAGTTATCACTATAACTTAATCATTTTTAGGAACCTAATAATTTTTGAGGATTTTATTAAAGGATAGAAGAGAAGAAATTAATCAGTCAATTTCAATCCTCCCATTGACTTCACCAAGTCAGATTAAAAAGGATTTAATTAAAGCCAGCATTAGGAGCACCTAAATTAGTCACACTGATTTACCTAATGACATGGGTGAGCCCTACTCACCAAGTGATCTAATCAAAACCTAACTCACCAGGTTGGCCAGGTAAGTAAGATCAGTGGAAGGGATATGCCATTAACTCATCAGAGATCGAATCAATGCGAGTAGCTCCCAGTTAAAAACCACTGGTCAGACTACCGAACTTACCTTAGACACCAATCGGTTCATTAGTTTTAATTTGATCAACTTAGTAAATAGGGTTCCACCACGTAGCCATGAATTAAGTCCATCTTGGTCTAGTTAAAGACATGGACCCATTCAACTACAACTATTGGAGTTGAGTCTAGAGTGTCTTCGACCTAATCTAATTCAACTTTTGATTAGATTTGACCAATTACTCTAATTTAGTCCATTTCTTTAAGCTAACCTTAGGTCTAACCCAATTATGGACCTAATCCATCTAACCCATTGACCCACAAGTTTATGCAATTGTCTTAGGTCTTAATTCACAATTCTAGACCAACTAGACAACACTTAATTCTTTTAATTAAGTATTTGGGCTGATGGGTCAGGGTTTGATATTTCAAAAATAATTTTTAAATTTGAAAGGTTTTATTTTCTGTTCACCAAATGTGTTGACTCATTTCACAAACTGATCAGCATATTTTATAAACAGCAATCCTATTACTAATTACATAACAGAAAATAACTCAATCAAAATAAATCATGAATATTCCTTTAGATCTAATCTAACACATTCATGATAAATTTTATAATTGAACCTTTACAATTAAGTCTTTTTCTACTTCGTCTGCATGGGATATAATCGCTCGGCACCCCTACCGCCATAGGAGAACCCCATCGAATGGGAGGAGAGGACCTTTAAACCCTATTTTTCTCCTATGACTGGATGACCAATGCAACCAACCCAATTAGACTACTTGCTACTTGGATTAAGTATATCTAAATATATCAATTTTAAAATTTAAATTTTAAATTTCAAATTTTGAATTTTGAATTTCAAATTTTGAATTTTAAATTTTGAATTTTAAATTTGAAATTTCAAATAAATTTCAAATTTTAAATTTTAAATTTAAACTTTTAGATTACTACTTAATCTACGCATGCAAATGTATATCATATTTTAGAACTGACTCTGATACCATTTGAAGTGAATTTCAGTGCAGGGGTAAAATGATAATTTTAAAACTTTTTCAAAATTATAATTTTACAGTGAAAATTATTAATTAATATAATTAATTAATATATATTAACCCTACACAAAGATCTAAATATGATATATATATAGTATGCATTTAAATTTGAAATTTTGAATTCTATAGTAAACGTTTTACTATTATGTGTTCAGAACACATTACCTTCGTACAGGTAGTCGATCGCTGCAGTCTGATCACCGTCGGAAAGATCTGATCATCGTAATACAGCCACACAGTATGTCTAGCCTCTGTGGATCGTCCACACAAAGCTTCCGATCTGATCGGCTCCTCACGAATGCTAGTTCGTTGCAGAACCCTTTCGATGGCCGATGCTGATCGAACTCCTTCGATCGATGTCTGTCGACTCCTCGGATGCTTTGGATCGTTAGCAAAGAAACTTGAGAGATTGATGAAGCTCTCCTTGAAATTTGGTGGGCTCACGACACTCTCACTTCCCCGAACCCTAGGCAGAAATCCTAGGGTACTCACAAAAGACCCTGCGCCCTTTCTCTCTTCTTTTCTTTTCTTTTCTTTTCTTTTCTCATGCAGAATGCCTTTCTCACACCACCCTTTTTCTCTCAAATCAGATATATGCATGCCCCACCTTCTCTTTCTTTTTAAAATGGTGCAAGACCGCGTCTTTACAGTATTTTCACCGCATGAGAGGATAAAGTTAGGTGGTTGCTCACTTGAATTCAAATCGAATTTGAATTCAAATGCCAACCAACCTATCCTTATCCACTCAAGGATGAGAAGAGAAGGGGCATGGGTTCTTTGTGTATGGAGAATTTACACGATAATTTTTTCTCATGTAGAGCAAGTGGCACACAAGTGGATAAGGTGGCGCATGGGATTAGTTGCTCATTCAAATTCAAACATCATTTGAATTTGAATGGCCAACTAATCAATCTTTATCCACTCAAATGGTGCACAAGAAAGGAGCATGGGAAGGCTTCTACATGGGAAAAATTTACGAGAACTTGTTTCTCATGAATTCAAATAGGCACAGGTGGGTGAGGTGGCGCAGGGAGATAAGTCAAAGGTGGTTTGAAATTTTAAACCAATCTAATTGAACCAACTTTATCAAAATAGATTAGGCATAATTAGAAAAAGTTAAACCCAACATAATTAGGCTTAATTAGGCTCAATAAAATTCTAATCAAATCAGAATTGACTAAGTCCAACCCTTGATCAGATCAGGGACCAAACCACCCGACGATTAGGTCAACTCTTAACCTAATCGGGTCAAACCCAACTGAATCCAATTCAATTGGACTTGATTCAAAAATAATTACTCAATCAAATTGAGTTAATTAGTGATCAAATCACTAATTAAATCTCTCATAAATACTGAGTCCAAATCCAATGGACAATCGGGCATCAAAGTCCATCGATATGAAACCTTGATCGAAGAGTCCCAAACCAGTGGGACTCTTGACCCCAGTACCCAAAATGTGTGGAACTCATGATCAGAGAATCTGATTCTTGATTACAAAGTTCCAAACATGTAGGACTCAGAGTCCCCGAGCATTAGGACTCTTGGTCGAAGAGTCCCAGTCCAGTGGGACTCTTCACCAGCCATCAGATCAGATAGGAACCTCTAATGTGTGTGACCCCGTAGGTTCGAACCTAACCGATAGCACAATAATCAATTCCTGTACTAATCCAAGTGACTATCTAACAATGGTACCCAACATCCGGATAGATCGAATAGTCACAATCGCAATATTCAGAACCTACGTGAATATGGTTACTATATAATTCATCCCTTTTGACCCCTGTGTATAGGATGACTCAGGGTTAAACTGTCAACCCTGATCAGATCATCCGAATCATACTCAACTCAAACAGTCCTGTGACTCCTCACTAGGACTACCCTGGCCAAGGTTTTGCTAAATTGAAACACGACTGTATACAGCTCCTTAAACTGAAGTGGTCAATCCCATCTTGACACACGCACCGACAAGTTAAGTACTTGACTACACCCAGCAGCCTTCCGTCACTGAATTAGAAATTTAGATAGTCCAGTGCCTAAGTGCAGTGAGTTGCTTACAAGTCACTGTGGCAGTCTCAGGTTGAAGGGACAGTTATACCCATATCCCATCAGAGCAAATCTTGACAGCAGAAAAAGCTCTGGAGTCGGTCACGTTCAGTGCAGATGTACCCTTAATCTCACCTGTATGCCATACCAATGTCTCCATACTCCTTGGTTAAGAGAACAACCAATCATATGGCACACAACGACCTATGCTTGATAAACATTGTTGTCTTAGTAGCAACGTATCATTTGGTCGCGAACAGGTTTAAGGACTAAACGACAAATCCTCCTTTGTCGAGTCTAAATAGTCCTAAGGACTTCACCACAACACAGGAGTTCATTAGAAGATGAAGCAATTTATGATGAAAAATATTAAAATAATTTTTATTAATTTATAATTTATATACTAATACAAGAAAGAGCACAACCGTCAACAGGTTGACGATTGGCTTTGGGACACTATTTCAACATAGGTCATATAGTGAAAGACAGGGTTAACAAATTAGAAAAATTTAAGCTGTTGAGTCTGTTGACTTCTGAGTCATATCTAATTTGTGAATCATACCTTCAAGGCAAAATGACCAAACTCCTTTTGTAGGACATGGGGAAAGGGCCACAGACCTACTTGCCCTAGTACATACGGATGTGTGCGGCCCATTTGATATGTCGGCTAGAGGCAACTATGTCTACTTCATTATCTTCACCGATGATATGTCTAGGTACGGATATGTGTTTCTAATGAAACACAAGTCTGAAGTCTTTGAAAGGTTCAAAGAATTCAGACATGAAGTAGAAAAACAAACAGGAAAGCCCATTAAGGTTCTTCGATCAGATCAAGGAGGTGAATACCTTAGTCGAGAGTTCTTAGACTATCTTAAGGACAATGGCATAGTCTCTCAATGGACTCCACTTGAACACCACAACTCAACGGGGTTTCAGAATGGAGAAATCGGACCCTATTAGATATGGTCCGTTCCATGATGAGCTTCACAAACCTCCCTGAGTTTTTTTGGGGACATTGTCTCATGATAGCAATATATGTATTGAATAGGGTTCCATCTAAAACCATTCCTACCACACCATATGAGATATGGCATGGTAAGAAGCCAAGTCTGAATCATCTCAGAATTTGGGGTTGTCCGGTCATGTCAAGAGACAGCAGGCGGACAAATTAGAGTTCAAGTCTTTTAAAGCTTGATTCATAGGATATCCTAAAGAGTTATTAGGATACTATTTTATATTTCGGAAGGCCACAATGTGATTGTGAGTCAAAATACTATTTTTCTTAAAAATAGTTTATTCAAGATGGTGGCATCGGAAGAATAATTAAGCTCAAGGAGAATGTCTCCCAAGAGCAACGAGCTAAAGAATCTGAGGAACCAAATCAATCAGAACCAGTCCTAACATAACCTCTTCCACCTCGTAGATCGATTAGGATTTTTCGTCCTCCTGAAAGGTACTTAGGTACTATACAAGAGAATATAGAGGAAATTTTCTCACGAAAAATGAGGTTCATGATGATGATCCCAAGACCTATGACGAGGCGATATCAGATATCGACTCTGAGAAATGGTTAGAGGTAATGAGATCAAAATTGACTCGATACACTCAAACCAAGTCTGGATCTTGGTAGATCTACCTGAAGGTATTGTACCTATTGGATGTAAATAGATCTTTAAGAGAAAGATAGGTGCAGATGGAAATGTAGAGACATTCAAGGCTAGGCTCGTAGCGAAAGGTTATAGTCAGCGCAAAGGCATTGACTATCAGGATACCTTCTCGCCCGTAGCCATGCTAAAATCCATCCGTACATTGCTTGCTGTTGCAGCCTATTTTGATTATGAAATATGGCAAATGGACGTGAAAATGACGTTCTTAAATGGACATCTTGAGGAAGATATCTATATGGAACAGCCACTTGGTTTCACATCCAGTGATGATGATCACAAGGTTTGCAAGCTGCAAAGGTCCATTTATGGACTTAAGCAAGCATCTCGAAGCTGGAATACTCGTTTCAATGATGTCATCAAAATGTTTGATTTCATCAAGAACGATGAGGAACCATGTGTATTCAAAAAGGTCATTGGAGCACAGTTGTCTTCCTCGTATTATACGTAGATGACATCCTCCTAATTGGAAATGACATTTCCATGTTGACCTCAGTCAAAGTATGATTGTCTAAGGAGTTCTCTATGAAAGATCTAAGAGAGGCATCCTTTATACTGGGTATTAAGGTCTATAGACATAGACCAAATAGGATGCTGGGACTTTCACAGAAGATGTACATAGAGGAGGTGCTAAAAAGGTTTAGCATGAAAAACTCCAAAAGAAGTTTAGTACCTTTTAGACATGGCATTCATCTCTCTAAGAAGATGTGCCCTAGCACACCTGAGGAGATTGAACGCATGAGCAAAATCCCTTATGCTTCGGCAATAGGGAGCCTCATGTATGCCATGCTATGTACACGACCTGATATAGCCCATGCTGTGAGTGTCACAAGCAGATATCAGTCGAATTCAAGCGAAGAGCATTGGACTTCTGGAAATGTATCCTTAAGTACTTGAGAAAGACTAAGGATATGTTTCTAGTCTTTGAGAATGGAGAACTCCAAATTCAGGGATATACAGACTCAGACTTTATGTCTGATATAGATGATCGAAAGTTGATATCTGAAAGTCTGTTCATTTACAATGGTGGTGCAGTTAGCTGGAAGAGTTCCAAGCAGACGGCAATATACTCCACCATGGATGCAGAGTATATTGCTGCATCGGAAGCTACGAAGGAGGTATTCTGGTACAAAAAATTTGCTGTAGAGCTTGGAATGATGTCATCGGATGCCATCCCTCTTTACTGTGACAATAATGACGCGATAGCCCTAGCTAAGGAGCCAAGATCTCACAGAAGTCCAAGCGTATCGAGCGGCGATTCCATCTGATCCGTGATTACTTCGAAAAAGGTTATGTCGAGGTTAAGAGAGTCGACTCCACAAATAATGTAGCAGACCTGCTGACAAAGCCATTAGGCCAGCAAAAGATCGAAGCCCACCTTGAGAAGATGGAACTTAGATATGTAGCCAATTGGCATTAGGTCAAGTGGAAGTTTGTTAGATGTGTGCCCTAGATGCCAGATTGGCTGACACATTCCTGTACAAATCTAAGGGCAAATTTATAATTTTGACTATAAATCAATAAAAAGGTTATTCTACTATCACATTGTGTACATTGTGTCTGTGATACATCCTTTGAGTTAGTAGGAATGTTAATTCATATTTTCAAGAGTTGAAAATTTAAGGCATGAATTTATATTACTAACTTATAAACAGCTCCTGACCATAGGATCATCACGAGGATGGTGATCGATCTGGAAGGTTGGTGTATGATCCTTCCTTAGGGTACATGAGTCTTGAGTCTACGTGTGGAGACACCAGAGCGAGAGTACAGGTATTCATTGAGAATGAGAGTACTGAGCATGACCATATAGAGCAGTCATAAGGAAGTTTATCTTTTCATCGATGACTAGCTCAATGCTGCAGTTGTGTGTCTAGTTCTTTGACTTGAGGTGCATCGACAGTTCACCTTGAGTATGTTATAGTTTGACTACATCATAACTCGATCTCCTAGCCATTCGAACCTTGAGGTGTATGTTGGCTGTAGCATATTCATTGTAGAAACTAGGTCGCAACAAGATGGGATCTATCAATCTTAGTAGATGAGAGGAGTAGTCCTATGACGATCGAAAGATCGAGTCCTTAAGACCATGGCCATGGCAGAGTGAAATAATGGAAAAAAGTTTTTCATTAGGGTTTCACATCGAACTCGAATCGATCGATTAACTCATATGACTGATGTTGGGTTTGATGAGTTCACCTTAATCCTAATTCAGTCGGACTCATGATAGAGAACTCAATCACACAGGTAGCTGCATCGAGAGGTTCATCTTCAGTTCTGATGGATTGTCACCATATACTGCTAGGTATCACTGGTGAATTTTGAGAGCAATTAGAATGATCTTGATGATCGATCATTCTAATTGTCTGAATCAGAAAAGTTCTGGTCCATCGAAAGGAGTTTCGATGATGTCGATGATGAGATCATGACATGTCTCATTACCATATAGAATTGAACCTAACTGGATCACACTAACAAGGGTTAGGATCTGATGTCATCAATTGGGCTAGCCCAATTGATTTGGATTAGATCCAATTATGTTCAAGAAGATCGTGCTAGCACACAATTGAGCCTAACTTTCTCCTCATGTAATTTTTTCTATCTTGACTGAGCCAAATGTGATTTGACTCACCCAGAGAACCTTGAGAAGATTTCTCTCAGTCTAAATGAAGCTTGTCCAGCTCAGAAAAGCCTTGTCTTAATTCATGAGATGAATTTAAGACAACACCTGCTAATTCCTGACACCTGCCATTTTCATTTTAGGACATCTGTCAAATGTTGATATATGGGTCTTAAACTGAAGGCCACTTGGCAAGAGGTTATTGAAAAATTTTTGTGGAGTGTCCATATACCAAATAGCATCAAATTAGGTACCATAATCAAATTATGGCGTGAGCCCAATTGGATAAAGAGGGTGCCCCAAGTGGATAAAGATCAAGAGGAGTATTGATCAACATAAAATCTTGGGCACCATCTCCCTTGTGCTTATCCAATGTTGGCGCCAACATAGGAGAGAGGATGAGGTTCTTATCTGATGTGATCAGATGATATCACTCCATCAATCAAATTTTTTTGGATTAAATAAAATTTTTTGATTGGTCGAATGATGTGGCACTGCACAGCACAGCAGGGTCTATATAAACCCTGTCTACGCCTAGGATTTTGGAGATTCTGCTCCCTACCCAGTAAAAGCCAGCCACCCCTTCTCTTCTCCACATCCTCCCTAGTGCTCTCTCTCCCTCTTCACACCCAAAAGGTTGGGTATCCATCTGGTGAAGGATCAAGGCGTGGTGACGCTTTGAACAAAAGGCTGTAGGAGTTTTTCGACAAGCTGCTGCTCCAACTTAGGAAGGCTTTGGAAGATTTTTCTAATCAGATTGAGTTTTAATTTTTGGAGTAGAGATTTGCAAGAAGAAGATGATCCAGGTCCTGCCTGAGTGGATACTGGTAGAGGCCAGGCGATTGCGTGGCTAAATCAGAACCTCAGGATTGCTGCGATCATCTACAGGTAATCAGATTATCCTTGAGGTATTTCATGTTTCTCATGCTTTTAGATTTATTTTAGAATTAATATAGATAATAAAATTAGATCTAAAGATTTAGATCTAAAATAAATATAGGATATTTTTTTTTAAAATTATTCTATCCTAGATTTGATGAAATCTGGAAGATCCTACAAGGAAAAAGGCGTTTTTCCTTCAACATCCAGGTTCCATGCGAGGTGATCCTGATTAGGTACAAGGGTTGTATCGAAGTTTCTCAACACACACCTCCTTTCTAAAAGTTAGAAAGAATGTGAAATGCACCTTTAAGATATAGATTTATTATTGAGAATGACAATGAAATGTAAATCATTGAGGATCATGATCCTTTGACTTGTTCGAAAGCTGTCAAGAGTAGGGACTCAGACAAATGGCTTGAAGCCATAAAATCCAAAATAGACTTATATATTCCAACCAAGTATGGACTTTGGTTGATCTGCTTAAGGGGATAATCCCAATAGGATGCAAGTGAGTCTTCAAGAAGAAGATTGGAGCAAATGGCCAAGTTGAAACATACAAATGACATGGAGCTGGTGGCAAAAGATTTCAGTCAAAAGCAAAGAATTGATTATGATGAAATCATTTTACCAATAGCAATACTCAAGTCTATTAGGATTTTGCTTGCTATAGTTGCATATTATGATTATGAGATTTGGCAGATGAAGAAAAAGTATGATAGTCTATGTATGCAATTTTAAAATTTTTCACAGTAGATTTATTAGATTAAACATTTAATTTATTTTACATATATAAGATCTAATCTATACTACCATATCAAGAACTATGATATAATTTAATATGAATTTAAGATCTAAAAATAAAAATCTACATCAATCTAATCGATGCTACAGACTAGATCTCACCTTTAGATCTATCAAAATTAGTCTAACAAGTTCAAAACTCATTACCAAATTTGGGTTGCTGATCTCTACAAGTATCTCATGTAGGAGAGAGTTTCTTTAGGTTGCTCACAGTTGTACAAAGAAATTTGGCCTCTACAGATCATCCACATGAAGATCGATGTAGATCAGGCTCCTCAGAAGTACTAACTCGCAAGGATCTTTGAAGGCTGATATTTCTCTTCTTCTTTTGATCTCTTGGATGCTCCAAAGGAGAAGAAGACTTAGAAGAGAAAGAGGAGAGAGGAGAGAGCTCTGGTAGAAAAATAAAATCAACAAAGAACACAACATGGGGCACCCACTACTGGAGCTCCCTTCAAATAACAAGGGACTAGGGTTTTGGGTCAAGAGGATGGACGCCATGATGGGAATGCGTAGGGGTTTCATGCACGTATTTTAAAAATTTTCAGCGAAAGAATATTAGATTAAACTTTTTAATCTATAAAGATATGCATAAGATCTGATCTTAAAATTCCTATAAATGGATCTATGATATAAATTTTTATGCATAAAAATTTGAATCTAAAATGACAAGCATGTGAACTCAAAAGACAGCATCTGGTAATAGATCTAATCTACCACTTCTAGGGTCCGAACCTAATATCTGAGTGTAGGTAGTCGAACTTCACGATTGAGAATGTAGATCTAAAAGTCTTCTCTAATCGCTTGCAGCCGCACAAGCATCCGACCTCTACAGATGGTCCACACGAAGCCCCTCAGATCAATCAGTCCTCTGCAGGAGTGCTAGCTCGCGCATCAGCTTCTGATGGCATATCTGACTTGATCTCCTTTATTTATTTGGGACTCTAAGATTTAACCAATTGAATTTTTTCAAACCCAATCTAATTAGATTCAAATAAAATATGATGAATCTAATCTAATTAAGTTCTTATGATCTTAATTAAATTTGATGAAATCAATAAATTAATTGAGCCATAGATCTGATCAAATCAGGATCATTTCTCCCTTACAATTAGGTCATCTTATAACCTAATCAGACTTGACTTGATTGAATCAAATTCAATCAGACTTCTTCCAGACTTTAATGCTCAATCAAATTGAGCTAATTAGTGATCTAATTATTAATTAATTCTCTATTAATGATAGAATTCAAGTTTAGGGAGACTCTTTTCTAGAGTCCCTATCCAGTGAGACTCTTCACCAAAGTCCCATTGACTGGGACTCTTCAGATTAGCCATATGATCGGAGAAAAACTTCTAATGTGTATGACCCCATAGGTTCGAACCTAAGTCAATAGTATAGAAACTAATTTCTGTACCAATCGGAGTAACCATCTAGTAATGATATCCGATGTTCGGATAGGCCGAATGTATGCAAAGCAACACTCAAGAACCTATTTAATATAGTTACCATATAATTCATCTCTTTGACCTTTGATGTTAGGATGACTTAGAGTTTAAACTGTCAACTCTTAATAGTACATCCATTATGTATCTCAACCCGATAAATCCAGTGACTCCTCACAAGGATTGCCCTGGCCAAGGTCTTACTAAATTGAAACATAAAGCATTCTCTCTAATCTCTTAGAGTGGTTAATTTTATTTTGACTCACTCACCAACTTCACAAGTACTTGACTGTGCCCAGAAATCTTCCAATCCTGAATTAGAAATTCAGATAGTCCGACATTAAAGCATAGTGAGTTGCTTGCAAGTCACCGTGATGATCTCAAATCGGAGAGACACTTATACCCATATCCTTCGGAGTGACTCTTGATAGTAGAGTGCTCCGAAGTTGGTCACGTTCAGTAAAATTACTCTTACATTTCACCTGCATGCCATACTAGCGTCTTCACGTTCCTTAGTTAAGAGGACAACCAACCTATATGGCACACAACGACCTACACTTGATATGTCTATCATCTTAGTAATAGTATATCATTTGATCGCGAACTCATTTAAGGACTAAATGATGAATCCTCCTTTATCAATTTAAAATAGTCCTAAAGACTTTCATCATAACACAGAAGTTCAATATAGAAGATGTACAAGTTTATGATGAAAATTATTAAATAAATATTTTATTAATTTATATACAATTACATCAAATAGTACAACCATCAACAGGCTGACGATTGGCTTTGGAACACATTTCCTAAAGTTCCACACCAAAATAAATTTTAGCATCCCAAAAATTTTAGAAATGAGTTATGGCATGGGGAAGGGATCTGATCTTTCTCATGCTAAAAAACTCTTCAAAAAATTCAAGGAAAAAATATCTTGGCACCACCCTTCTTTCAAACATAAAAATCTCTTTTCTTCTTATCTCCTTATCTCTAATTCGGATCACATTCAAATTAAATAGGAGATAAGGCCATGACTCATCATACTTGGCCCCAGCCTCTCTGTGCCTCTCTCTTCATGCCAAAATTCACACGCCAAAATTCTTTTGGAATTGGAAGAGGAGGTGGGTCTAGGGTGGTGCAAGGAGAAGAGATAGAGTCTCTGCGAGCTTGACTCTTCATTTCTAATTTAATTCTAAACCAAATCAAATCTAGTTTGAACCCAATGAAGAAAAGAACCTAATCTAATTAAGAACCCAATCATCTCAATAAATTTCTAACCCAATTAGGAATTAGTTGAGCCTAATCAAATCAGGAACAAGTTTCTCTTACAATTAGGCTTGATCAAATAAAACTCAATCTAAGTTAAACTAAATTCAATTCAATTAGATTTGATCCAAAGCTCTTTGCTTAATCAAATTGTGTCAACTAACAATCTAATTACTAATTAATTCTTCATTAATAGTAAAGTCCCAGTCTAGTGGAACTCTCTCTAGAGTCACAGTCCCAGTGGGACTCTTCATCAGAGTCACAATCCAATTGACTCTTTAGCTATCAGATCATACTGTATCTTCTAATGTGTATGACCTCATAGATTTGAACTTAAGTCGGTAGCATAGGAATAACTTTTTATACTAATCGACGTAACCATCTAGCAATGGGACCCGACATCCGGATAGGCCGAAAGATTGTAAAGCAACATTCTAGAACCTACTAGTGTATGGTTACCGCATAATTCATCCCTTTGATCCTAATGCTCAAGGTGACCAAGGCTTTGACTGTCAACCCTAATATAGTTGACCACATTGTATTTCAATCTTTCAAATTCATCACATGGATTATCCTGGCCAAGGTTTTACTAATTTGAAATACACTGATGCATATCTCCTACTTATTCAAAGGGGTCAATTCCATCTTAACTCACCATCGATTTGATAAGTACTTGGCTGCATCCAGTAACCTTCCATCACTGAATTAAAAACTCAAATGGTCTGGTACTAAAGTACAGTGAGTTAATTACTTATAAGTTACTATGGTGATCGTAGGTCAGAAGGATACTTATACCATACCCATCACGAGCTACTCTTGACAGCAGAGTGCTCGAGAAATGATCACATTCGATGCTAATGTACTCCTAATTTTACCTGCATGCCATACCAGTTCCCTACACTCCTTGGTTAAGAGGACAATCAATCCATATAGCACACAATGACCTATATTTGATATTGCTATCATCCTATTAATAGTATATCATTCGATCACGAATACGTTTTAGAGACTAAATGATAAATCCTCCTTTGTCGATTAAATATAGTCCCAAGGACTTCATAACAACATAGGAGTTCAAATAAGATGGATAAATATGATGAAAAATGAAATAATTATTATTAATAAAAATTTATATATAATTTATAAATGATAGCACAATCATCAACAGATTGACGATTGGCTTTAGGACATAATTTTCAACAACTCTCACTTGGACTAAAGTCAATTGGTGCAATATCGTATACCCATCTTCGACTTGTGATCATTGAACTCCTTGATTTTGAGAGCTTTAGTAAATGGGTCAGCTAGGTTCTCCTTTCCATCGATCTTTTGAAGGTCGACATCACCTCGATCCATGATCTTTCGGATAAAGTGGTAGCGATGCAAAATATGCTTGGTGCACTGATGGGACTTCAACTCCTTGGCTTGAGCAATGGCTCCAGTGCTGGCGCAGTATAACAGGACAGGGCCATCGATGGAGGGTGTCACTTTGAGCTCACTGATGAACTTTTATAGCCATAAATTTTCTTCGTAGGATCGGATGCCGCGATATACTCTACCTCACAAACAGAGTCAACCACGATTTGCTACTTGAAATTTTTCCAGCAGATTATTCCATCATTCAGGATAAACATATATCCCGATATACTCTTACTATCATCATGGTCTGATGAAAGCTAGAGTTGGTGAACCCCACTAGTTTCAAGTCAGTTTCACCATAAACAAGCCACTGGTTCTTAGTATTTCTCAAATACTTAAGGATGGTCTTTACGATCTTCAATGATTCTTTCCTAGATCAGACTAGTATCTACTCATTACTCCTAGAGAGTATGCCACGTCTGATCTTGTACATATTATGGTGTACATTATAGAACCCACTGCCAAAGCATATGAAACTCTACTCATATGCTCTCTCTCTTGAGTTATCAGACAATCCCTCTTCGAGAAAGAAATTCTATGACCTATCGAGAGATAGCATTTCTTAGAATTCTTCATACTGAATCGCTTCAGCACGGTGTCTATGTATGTGGACGGGATAATCCAAGCAACTTTTTTGATTTATCTCTATAGATCTTCATTCCAAGGATGTAGGATGCTTCTCCTAGATCCTTCATAGAGAACTAAGATGATAACCAGACTTTTATTCCTTGTAATGCAGGGATGTCATTTTTGATTAAGAGAATGTCATCCACATATAGTATAAAAATACAACCACATAATTATTTATCTATTTATAAATACAGAATTTTGCTCCATTCTATTAAAGCTATACATTCTAATAACCTTATCAAAATACATGTTCCAACTCCTGGATGCCTGCTTCAATCCATAGATGGATCTCTGAAACTTGCACACTTTGACTCATCTGTGGATGTGAACCTTCAGGTTGTATCATATACACCTCTTCTTTCAACTCTCCATTTAGAAGAACTATTTTCACATCCATTTGTCAGATTTCATAGTCCATGTGTGCTGCTACTGCAAGGATCATCCGAATAGATTTGAGCATTGCCACAAGAAAAAATATCTCGTTATAGTCAATACCATAATACTGATGATAACTCTTGACAACCAAATGGACTTTATAGGTACCTTCCCATCTGTGCCCTCTCTCTTTTGAAGACCCACTATATCCTATGGGTTTAACCCCTTCAGGTAGGTCAACTAATGTCCATACATCATAGACCTTCATGGACTCCATTTTGAATTTCATGGCTTCAAGTCATTTATTAGAGTCAAACCTCTACAGTAAATCCATATTGGTGATCGGATCATCAGTGTTCTCATCGAGTTCAACAGGATCCCCATTTTGGATCAAGAAATCATAGTGTCTGTCCAGTTGATACAATACTCTATCGGATCTCCTTAATGATGCCCCTACAATAATTCTAAATTTGACATCATCAAATCCGGTTCTGTGGGTTCACTAGATTATGTCAGTTCTATCTGTTCTTCATCAAGTTCAACCTTAGAGACATTAATCCCTTTCCCAAAGAATTTTTTTTTCCAAAAAGACTATTGTTGCTCCTTGAATTGATTTTGATGATTACAAACATTTGAGGAGGTTACTAATGATTTTGACTTGAAAAAAATTTATTGTATTTCAGGGAAAAATCATAATTTTATCAAGTTCTGATTTGGAAGCCTCAAGAGTAAAAGCAGAAGATTTGTAATCTATTGGAGATAATTTTAATATTTTTGGATATATATTTTGAAAGAAAATTATGTTTACAAATTTGAGTCGACCCCATGAGTCGACTCATGTCAAAAGGGGCTGAACGACATGTTATTTTTTTTGGCTGGCACACTCTGTGAGTCGACCCCTGATCATGAGTTGACCCTATGAGTCGACCTCTGCTGCTGTGTAGGCCAAAATTACAGAACAGTTATTTTCTGTTCTGTGCCACAGAAGTCGACCCCATGAGTTAACTCATGAGCCATGAGTCGACCCCTACGATGGAAAAATTTTGCAATGGCTAGTTTTCAGCTCGTTTTGGCTGTATTTAAAACCCATTTAATATGCTCAAACGGCTCTATTTCAGTCTAGATTACTCTCCACCATCATTTGAAGTTATAAAAGGCACTTAAAGGAGGGAATCAATAAGATTTTGAAAAGGTTCTTCAAGCATTCATTTTGTTGGGTATAAAATACCCCCCAGCCGAAGTTCATGACAGGAGTGACCCTCCGGGGATTCTACCGACTTCCGACCTTCGGCGACATCTTTCGAACCTCTCTGGCGTCGAGCCTCCACAGCACTCTCAAGTTTTGTCGATGGATAAGCCCTCACTAGCGTCGACCAGATTCTTCACGAGGACGGACTCCACTCAAGTTTCCACGATGATCGACCACCTTTAGACTGCATCTGGACTCCTACGGGAGCCGGACTTCGCCCCTGACTTCAATTGCAGGTAGACTTCGTCTGGGACTCCATCCCCGCCCCGACTGCAGGAAGACTTCGTCCGGACTCCTACGGAGCCGACTTCATCCTCGACTTCAATTGCAGGTAGACTTCGTCCGGACTCCTACGGGAGCCGAACTTCGTCCCTGACTTCGATTGCAGCTAGACTTCATCCGGACTCCTATGGGAGCCAGACTTCGCCCCTGACTTCAATTGCAGGTAGACTTCATTCGGACTCCTACGGGAGACAGACTTCATCTCCGGCCCGACTACAGGAAGACTTCGTCCGGACTCCTACGGGAGTCGGACTTCATCCTCGACTTCAATTGCAGGTAGACTTCGTCCAGACTCCTACGGGAGCCGGACTTCGCCCCCGACTTCAATTGCAGGTAGACTTCGTCCGGACTCCTATGGGAGACAACTCCATCCTTGGCCCCGACTGCAGGAAGACTTCATCCGGACTCCTACGGGAGCCGGACTTCATCCTCGACTTCAATTGCAGGTAGACTTTGTCCGGACTCCTACGGGAGTCGGACTTCGTCCCTGACTTCGATTGCAGGTAGACTTCGTCCGATCTCCTACGAGAGCCGATTTGCCCCCGACTTCAATTGCAGGTAGACTTCATCAGACTCCTACGGGAGCCGGATTTCATCCCCGCCCCGACTGCAGGAAGACTTCGTCCGGACTCCTACGGGAGCCGGACTTCATCCTCGACTTCAATGCAGGTAGACTTCGTCCGGACTCCTACGGGAGCCAGACTTCGCCTCCGACTTCAATTGCAGGTAGACTTCGTCCGGACTCCTACGGGAGCCGACTCCATCCCCGGCCCCGACTGCAGGAAGACTTCGTCCGGACTCCTACAGGAGCCGGACTTCATCCTCGACTCCAATTGCAGGTAGACTTCTCCGTACTCCTACGGGAGCCGGACTTCGTCCCTGACTTGATTGCAGGTAGACTTCATCCGGACTCCTACGGGAGCTGGACTTCGCCCCCGACTTCAATTGCAGGTAGACTTCATCTGGGCTTCTATGGAGACCGGACTCTGACTGAACTTCTATAAGCGGGCAAATGCAGTGCTCATGGAATCCAGTAGCTGGACCCCTCGACGGACGAACCTCTCCAACACCATCGACATCCACCGTCGGTCGACCCTCTGCCAAAGTCTGTGCGAAACAGGCTACGTCTGTGGGAAGCCTCTGATCGAGCTTCTGGGCAAGTGGTCCTCGCCTGCCGCCCTAACACCCAAGGCACCCAACAGGATTTGCAGCATCCGAGCTCCTCTCAGATGGATAGCTAGCCACCTCTCTCCGCCAGACACCCCAACGAACTTCGACCGACAGGCCTGGACCCCCTGGCAGGCACAGTAATGGCCACAACTCTGCTCCACTTCCTGCGACGGATTCCGTACGGCTCCATCACCCCCTGGCAGGCCACAGTAACGGCCAGACTCTGCTCCACTTCCTGCGATGGATTCGCACGGCTCCATCACTCCCTGGCAGACCACAATAATGGCCACGACTCTGCTCCACTTCCTGCGACAGATACCGTGCAGCTCCTCACTCTCTGGCAAGTCACAATAAGGACGTCGCTCCACTCCCCGCAACAGACTCCATGTGGCAGGTCACGGTGATGGCCATGATTCCACTCCACTACTCTTCATAACAAGCCCCTTCTGGCCCCGAACGACCCACGGCCAGACAGCTACAGACGTCGCTATCAGTCCGTTGCGCCCTCCGCCTATAAAAGGGGGACCCCAGATACGTTATTCTCTAAGCTCTAATTTCCATCCCAAAAACTCTGCTAAAATTTTTGTTCGAGCACTCCATTCTTGTTGAGGCAGAGAACTGACTTGAGCGTCGGAGGGTCTTGCCGGAGCAACCCCAACTCCGGTTTAGACTTCTTTTGCAGGTCCCGCGGCGACCGTGACTCCCTCGACTCCAGCTTCTCCGACGCAGGTGGATTTTTGCACCAACAGGATTGGCGCTAGAGGAAGGGGCCTGTGTCTTTGCACTACCCTTGTTCTTAAAGGAGCACTCAATGAGACCACCTCTGATCATCTTTTTCGATGTCCTCTCTTCCTTCCCATGCTATATCTTGCCCGATGCCTCCCCGCAGGGCATCCACACGGATCCATGGCAGATCTCAGGCTCCACCTCACCCCCATTTCCCAACCTCCTCCTCCTCCTCCGCTACGGTGGTTGGCGCGAACAATTCGACCTACTGGTGCGGCAGGTCAGAGGCTTACTGAAGCTTACAGGCCATACAACAGTAGCAGCAGCCGTAGGCATCAGTGCGACTGGAGAGAGCATCACCAGAACTCCAAAATCTGATGGTAGGATGGGCCACCTGGGCCAACCGCCCTATCTTTCTCGAAAAGATGAATCCGAGGGTGGAGAGCCTCAGTCAGATCATGATTCCACCCCTGGAAGATCTCTACCTCCATTCTGCCAGAAGACCCTTGAGACCCGTAGTCGAGAGGATTTTCTGGACTGGAGGCTCCAGGAGATGAACAGACGGATCGAAGAACTCCACCACGCTCCCCCGCTTATGGTGAGGACATTTGTACTGACCCTCCCTTTTCTCAAATGATCATGCAGGAACCGATCCCACCAAACTTCAAGCTCCTTCAATTTGAAAGCTACGACAGGACTTCAGATCCGGTTGATCACTGGAGGCCTTCGGATAATGATGCTACTTCATGGCGCGCCCGACACCATTCTATGTCGAGCTTTCCCATCCACCTTAAAGGGAGCAGCGAGAAACTGGTACTCGATGCTGAAGTCAGGTACCATCTTTTCTTTTGATCAGATGAGCCACCAGTTTGTGGCTCATTTTGTTAGCAGTCGCGTCCTGGAAGGGTTCGGAGTCCCTCATCAACATCAAGCAAAGGGAGGGGGAGTCCATTCAGGCCTACATCAACTGTTTCAATGTCGTCGCGTTGGAGGTCTGGAACTTGGACCAATCGGTAGCGATGGCCGCCCTGAAAGGCGGCCTTCAGAAGAACGACCTTTTATTCTCCCTGGAAAAGAAGTACCCCAGGATTTTGTGGACCTGTTGGCTCGGGCCGAAGGGTACGCCCGAGCAAAAGAAGCCTTCAAAATGAAGGATGAGGAGACCGCGAGAGAGTGGCAGGCGGGAGACTCGAGTAAGCCCGCAGTCGAAAATGGGCCGAGAGAAGCTCGGCCACGTTCTCAAACTCCTCTCGGGCACAAGCACGTCCAGACTCCTCCCCGAGCACGCAGGCAGGGAAGCCCGGAGCACCGGGCTCGGCGGGGCTCTCCCCAGGAAGATTCCACGGCTATGCCCCCCTCAACGCATTGAAAATCAGTGCTGATGGAGGTCAGAGAGCAGCTCCCAAGGCCAGAGAAGATGCGCATGCACCCCGAGAAGCACAATCCTAACAAGTTCTGCCTCTACCATCATGACCACGGCCACGACACCGAGGAATGCATCCAGCTCCGAGATGAGATCGAGGAGCTCATCCATGAGGTTGACTCGATAGGTTCATTCGGCACTGCCCTGAGGGTAGAGAAGATGGCCAAGGTCCTGCCGCAGCCTTAGCCGCCAAGGAGGGAAGAGCAACCCAGAGATCGGCCTCCAATTGGGATCATCAACTCCATCTCTGGAGGATCTTGACAGGAAGCAGACCTTCCACAGCCCTAGGGTTTGAAAACTTGTAAATATATTGCGAACAATCCCACTTTAAATCAAGATTTCTTTCAGACTTGCACATCTTTCCCTTTCTGGCATAGACTTGTAATGACAGGGGAGACCCCATCGGACAACAAAAACAAACCCCAATGTGGGCAAGATCGAAGGCCGATTATTTGTAGATCGGATGGGGGGAGAGGCCATACAGCGCCATATGCGCCCCCACAGCCATGTTAGGGATAGGAGGAGAACCTCGCCCTAACATGAGTAAGGTCAAAGGCCCGGTTATTTGTAGACGGATGGGGGAGAGGCCATATAGTGCCCATATGCACCCCCACAGTCATATAAGGACAGAAGGAGAACCTCGCCCTAACATGAGCAAGGTCGAAGGTCCGGTTATTTGTAGATCGATGGGGGGAGAAGCCATACAGCACCCATATGCGCCCCCACAGCATGTTAGGGAAGGAGGAGAACCTCGCCCTAACATGAGCAAGGTCGAAGGTCGGTTATTTGTAGATCGGATGGGGGGAGAGGCCATACAGTGCCCATACGCGCCCCCCAGTCATGTTAGGGACAGGAAGAGAACCTCGCCCTAACATGAGCAAGATCGAAGGCCCAGTTGTTTGTAGACCGGATGGGGGAGAGGCCATACAGCACCCATATGTGCCCCCACAGCCCCATTAGAAACAAAGGAGAACCTCATCCTAACCTGAGCTGAAATCGATCACATCAGAAATATGGGAAGAACTCGTCTCGACACCAATTAAGGTCGGCCATTCGAGACCCGACAAGAAAGAAGAAGGAGAAAATGTGAAGGAACAGCGGTGGGCTACCCCAACAAAAAATGGAGGCCGAACTACACTAAAAGCACAAAGGACCTCGTCTCTATGAAGAGGGAAGAAGAGAAAGAAAGATCTACGATCGCGAAAAAAGGCAAATCGACACGGTGATGGCTAGGAACCTCCAAGCGGCGTCGATGCCGAACCAATCAAAAGCACAAGAAACTCGATAATGATGACCTAATACAAAGATGAACAAGGAACCTTCGAACAACATCGACATCGCATGGGGCAAAAATGAAAGAAGTCTGGTGCATGATAATTCAACACGACATACGGATAAGGTAACAAAGACCTTTTCATTTCATTAGCAAAATGTGCGTTACAGAGCCTGGAAGACCGAAAAAAAAAATAACAACAACAACGCCAACAAACAAACAAGCGGTAAAAGAAGACACATAGAAGGACGAAAGACAAAAAGAGCCCTAAGGGGGCCCGACTTCCTCCGACTTCGAACTTTCAGCTTCGACCCTCATCAGGGAGTGCCTTAAACTTTTGACTTCTTCTTCCAATTCCTTCTCTCTCATTAGCATCTCCATGTATCTTCGATGAAGTCACTGGCTTTCATTCTCCACCTCTCGATGCCTTTTTCTCAGGACCTCAGATTCCGCCTCTGTATCCTTAACTGTCTGCTGCTCACATACCAGCTGGATCTTCAATTACAGCAGTTCGGCCTTCCTCTCCCCAAGGGCGACAGATAGCTCTTCTACGGTTCTTCTCAGGGATTGGAGTTCGTCAGAATCCCGAACGGGAGCAAACTGAGCCCCTTCAGCTAGCTGCCTTCGAAGGCGGGCAACCTCATCGGTTGCCATCCTGAGCTTCCCCCTATATTCATCCACCTCCTGCACTAGCCAGCCCAGTACGCGTCATAGCTCGCCTCAGCATCCTGGAGCTGTTGCTGAAGGTCGGAGAACTTCTTCGACCATTCCCGATCGCAGTCGCCCGAGTCAGAAGCCGGGATGAGCTTCCTTCCAACTAGCTAATCCTCTCCTGTGCAGCCGACAGCTCCACTCTGAGAGAACTGATCTTGGCAGCTTGAGCCCAAGATCGATCACTGGCGTGCTTCTTGTGTTCCTCAAGCTCCTTCTCAAAGTTTGCTTTCCTCCAGCTATACTCCATGATCCCCTTCACGTGGAGGTTCCAAAAGCGGGTGGCCTCCATGGTGGCTTCAGAGTGGCTCTCCCTCAACCTGCGAAGCTTGCCATCCATCTCCTTCGACCTTTTTGTTAAATGATGAACTTTCCTCTTCAGACGTTGGATCTGGACTTCAGCGGAATCTCCTGTGGCAGGGGAAGCCTTCGCAGGACACTGCATTGGGAGACAAAAGCGTCAAGGCGCATCTCATTGCAGAAAGCAAAACAAAAAAAGTGGGGGAGCAGAGTGGAGAAGCCCTCCAAAAAGAGAAATCCAATTTTATTGATTGAATATTTCTTAAAGATAAGAGAGAAAAGAAAAATTGCAATAAAAAAAAAATTCAAAGTCAGAGGTCTCAGACCTCTGAAGTAGGAGTTGGGGATCTCGGTGTCCCCGAAAGGGGGGCTGCGGTGGCAGTAGCAGTGGGAGAGGGACCGGCTTCATCTTCAGACACCTCATCAAGAAGCTGAGGTCAAGCTCGAGAAATTTCTTAACCACCTTCTCCTGGCAGAGCTCGAATCCTTTGATGAATATTTCTTGGCCGAACTTGACATTCAAGTCCCTCATCTCCGCAGAGGCCTTGAACTCCTCCACCGCTAGAACCCTAGCCTCCGAGACCAGGACCGGGATCTGCTCCATCAAATTTGCGACCTCGGCCTCCGTCTTCCTCACCATCTCCTCCGAGGTCTGCTTTTCTTTCTCAGGGCCTACTTTTCTTTCTCCAGGGCCTCTTGGAGGGTGACTACCTCGACTGCCTTCTCTTTGAGGTGAGCAACTTCAGCCCGGCGATTCTCCTCCGCCTGGATGGCATCCCTCCTCGCCCAGTTCGTCGCCTCGATATTGGCAAGGAGCTGGTGCCCGATCTGCAATGATGGCTTGGAGGTCAGAACGAAGGTTGAGAAGCTAATTAAATGAAGGCGCAAGGGGAAGGAGGAAAGTGAATCTGTTTACCTCGAGAAAGGACCCTAGGGAGTCCCAAACCCGCTGTTCAGGATCGGTGCGATCAATCCTCTGGATGACTTTGGGCAGGATGCAGCCGTCGATCAGTCGCTTTATCAGGTCCCTATCATTAAAGAGATTCTCCTCTGGCTTTCCTTCGAAACCAAGGGACTCTTCGATGGTGGCTCGGCGGCTACTCACCCTACGGGCCACCGACTTCCTTCTCCTCCCCCTCTCAACCCCTGGCACCTCCTCGAAGTGAACCCTCGAAGCAGGAACCTCAGCGGCGGGACTCCTTGAAGATGCCCGGAGAGCCAGAGATTCGACGTCCGAAGGAACATCGATCGTGAGGGCCACTTAGACAGGCGTGGCCGAGCTCGTCTCCTCCGTTCTGGATTTCTTTGTCGATTCGAAGGTTGCGACGCCTTTTCTTTTGTGGGCCTTGAGACCCCTGGCGAGCATCCGTGCTGCTTCGGCATCCATTCCTAAAAAAAAAAAAAAAGATCAGTGATGGGGTGAAAAAGGAAGAAGTGGCACACAAAAAAAAAAAAAAGAAAAAAGAAAAGAAGAGCAGGAGAAAAGAAGAGGAAAGGAAAGATGGGATACTCACAGGATCCAGGGGACTCAAGCCGATGTTGAACAAAAACTGCTCCTTCAAAAGTTGGGAAGGAAAAGAGCCGAATAACCAAGAAGCCTCTGGGCGGCCTGAAGGTCGTCCTCCCCCAGCTAGGAGCCCGACGGACAGAGTCCCTTAGGGAGCCCCAAGGGGGCAATCCCAGCCTCAAGGTCGGGCAATGGACGAAGAGGTACTTCCCCTTCCAGTTATGGATTGAAGAGGGAGCACCTTTCAGCAACCCCTTCTTGCCAAACTGGAGGGAAAAATATCACTAGTCCTTTGCTGAGGGTGACGCTTGAAGGTGTAAAAATACCTAAACAAAGAAAGAGATGGCTGAACTTCGACTACGTGGCAAAGGGAGAGGAACCCTATCAAAAACCTAAAGAAATTCGATGCAACTGAAGATAAAGAAATGTCTAAAAAATGGAAAAGGGTGACAACGAAGGGCGAAAGTGGAAGCCGGAGTCTGGTACGGAAGGCCTCCTGATACAGGCAGAAACGGCCAGGTGGGGGGGTGCTAGCCCGATCGGAGGGACCGGAAGCTCCAGATCATACTCTGGAGGAACTCCATACTGAACCCTTATCAGTAGAAGTTCATCCGGAGTCAGAGAACAAAGAATGGCACCCAGCGCAAAAATCGGGCGAGGCCCAACCCTAGATGTGGGTTCGTCTACAGTGTGGGGGTTCTGGGGGGCTGAGGCGGACGAACTCTCGAAACCACTAGAGGCGGAGGTGCCAGAAGACATTTCAAACAAAGACCCTAAAAATTCCGGAGAAATCAAGCGGGACAAGAGGCGAAAGATTTGAGGAGGATCAAACCAGAAGAATGCGGCAGGAGAAAAATGGAGAAGAAAGGACACCTAGATGGCGAGAAGAGAAACGAAAGTTTCGGGACTAACCTAGATCGCTCCGAAGGATGCAGGGGGGCGAGGACAGGAATGACTCGAAGAACGCTTGGGGCCAAGATGGACACCAAAGAGGGTCAGAGCTCTCAGAGAGAAGGCAGACACCGATAGAACTCTCAGGCGGAATGAGACTCCTGAAGGCGGAAAGGCGGGTTTAAATAGACCCTGGGATCCGGCACTATAATGATCACGGATCTCCCCAGGCCGACCTACGCTCGCCATGTGTCCCACTCGCCCCCGCAGGTGGCTAAAAGCGGCTGACAGCTGACAGAGCCATTACTGCATCGTACCTAGACCAACGCTCCAGCAGGAATTTGGAAAGGTCCTTCGGATCGTCCCGATTTGAAAAGACTCCAGCACGCGCGCATTAAATGCCAGAATATCTGAGGGCGATCGTGCACAGGATTCAAGGGGACAACTTCGGCTGTGAAAATTTTCTGTACTTCCTTCGTTCGAAACTTGAACTCGGAAGTAGGGGGACTGGTGTTGGGTATAAAATATCTCCCAACCGAAGTTCGTGACAGGAGTGACCCTCTAAGGATTCTACCGACTTTCGACCTTCGCGACATCTTTCCGAACCTCTCTGGCGGCCGAGCCTCCACAGCACTTCCAAGTTTTGCCAACGGATAAGCCCCCACCAGCGTCGACCAGATTCTTCACGACGGACGGACTCCACCCAAGTTTCCATGAGGATCGACCACCTTCTAGACTGCATCCGGACTCCTACAGGAGCCGGACTTCACCCCCGACTTCAATTGCAGGTAGACTTCGTCCGGACTCCTACGGGAGCTGGACTCTTCCCTAGCCCTGACTGCAAGAAGACTTCGTCCGGACTCCTACGGGAGCCAGACTTCGTCCTCAACTTCAATTGCAGGTAGACTTCGTCCGGACTCCTACGGGAGCTGGACTTCATCCCTGACTTCGATTGCAGGTAGACTTCGTCCGGACTCCTACGGGAGCCGGACTTCGCCCCTGACTTCAATTGCAGGTAGACTTCGTCCAGACTCCTACGGGAGCTGGACTCTATCCCCAGCCCCAACTACAGGAAGACTTCGTCCAGACTCCTACGGGAGCCGGACTTCGTCCTCGACTTCAATTGCAGGTAGACTTCGTCCGGACTCCTACGGAGCCAGACTTCGCCCCCGACTTCAATTGCAGGTAGACTTCATCCGGACTCCTATGGGAGCCAGACTCCGTCCCTGACCCCGACTGCAGGAAGACTTCGTCCAGACTCCTATGGGAGCCGGACTTCGTCCTCGACTTCAACTGCAGGTAGACTTCATCCGGACTCCTACGGGAGCCGGACTTTGTCCCTGACTTCGATTGCAGGTAGACTTCGTCCGGACTCCTACGGGAGCTGGACTTCGCCCCCGACTTCAATTGCAGGTAGACTTCGTTCAGACTCCTACGAGAGCCAAACTCCGTCCCCGACCCCGATTGTAGGAAGACTTCGTCCGGACTTCTATGGGAGCCGGACTTCGTCCTCGACTTCAATTGCAGGTAGACTTCGTCCGGACTCCTACGGGAGCCGGACTTTGCCCCCGACTTCAATTGCAGGTAGACTTCGTCCGGACTCCTATGGGAGCCGGACTCCGTCCCTGGCCCCGACTGCAGGAAGACTTCGTCCAGACTCCTACGGGAGTCGGACTTCATCCTCGACTTCAATTGCAGGTAGACTTCGTCCGGACTCCTACGGGAGCTGGACTTCGTCCCTGACTTCGATTGCAGGTAGACTTCGTCCAGACTCCTATGGGAGCCGGACTTCACCTCCGACTTCAATTGCAGGTAGACTTCATCCGGACTTCTACGGAGACCAGACTCCGATCGAACTTCTATAAGCAGGCAAATGCCGTGCTCACAAATCTAGTAGCTGGACCCCTCCGACGGACGAACCTCTCCAACACCATCCGACATCCACCGCTGGTCGGCCCTCTGCCAAAGTCTGTGCGAAATCGGGCTACATCTATGGGAAGCCTCTGACCGAGCTCCTGCGGCAAGTGGTCCTCGCCTGCCGCCCTAACACCCAAGGCACCCAACAAGATTTGCAGCATCCGAGCTCCTCTCAGATGGATAGCTAGCCACCTCTCTCCACCAGACACCCCAACTGAACTTCGACCGACAGGCTTGGACCCCATGGTAGGCCGCAGTAACGGCCACAACTCTGCTCCACTTCCTACAACTGATTCGTGCGGCTCCATCACCCCCTGGCAGGCCGCAGTAACGGCCACGACTCTACTCCACTTCCTGTGATGGATTTCGTGCGGCTCCATCACTCCTTGACAGACCACGATAATGGCCACGACTCTGCTCCACTTCCTACGATGGATACCGCGCAGCTCCTCCACTCTCTGGCAAGTCACGACAACGGACGCCGCTCCACTCCCCGCAACAGACTCCACATGGCAGGTCACGGTGATGGCCACGATTCCACTCCACTACTCTTCATAACAAGCCCCTTTTGGCCCCGAACGGCCCATGGCCAGACGGCTACAGACGTCTCTATAAGTCCGTTGCGCCCTCCACCTATAAAAGGGGGATCCCAGATACGTTATTCTCTAAGCTCTAATTTCCATCCCAAAAACTCTGCTAAAATTTTCGTTCGAGCACTCTATTCTTGTTGAGGTAGAGAACTGACTTGAGCATCGGAGGGTCTTGCTGGAGCAATCCCAACTCCGATTTAGACTTCTTTTGTAGGTCCCAGCGGTGACGGTGACTCCCTCGACTCCAGCTTCTCTGACGCAGGCGGATTTTTGCACCAACACATTTCAACCCTAAGTAAGAGCCCTCTTAAATGTTCAAAAAGGTTTTATTTCAAATTCACCAACTCCTCAAGAGCTCATTCAAGTCTTCAACCACCTTGAGGAAATCAGAAAAGCTTGCTTCTCTTTGTGTAAAGTATATTTAAAGCTTTATTCACTCATTAAAGGAGCTACATCTATATTTTTATGTGATTAACTATTATACTCTATTTTTAAGTTGATTTTTTATTTTGGAAGGATTCCAAAATATAGAAAGATTGATCCGAACCTTGAATCGGATTGTATTAGGTTGCTTGTATTCAGAAAATAAGTATTCTAGCTTGGAATAGCTAGAGTCGGAGGTTCTGACATTGTATTCGATTTGAATACGATTTAGTGATTTAAATTTCCAAGTAGGAGCTTGGAGAGTGGATGTAGGTGCAAAGTTGGCACCGAACCACTATAAATCTTTTATTTGTATTGTGCTTACTTGCTCTCCTTTTAAATTTCTTTATCTTCTTACATTCTTGCATCCAACTTCTACACCTTGAATAAATTTTACTCTCCACATTTATCCTGCTTATTGTTATATAATCCTCATAGTTGTAAGTTAATTTTAAATTTTTAAAAATCTAATTCACCTCCCCTCTTGGGTTGTATAGCTGGACAACAAGTGGTATCAGAGCTCGGTGCTCTAGCCCTACTTTAATTTAACCATTAAAGAGCTAAAGATCTATGGCAACTCAAGTTGGTGCTTCACTAGTCGAGGGGCAGTCCACCAACCGACCTCCACTTTTCAATGGTTCAAACTATACCTATTGAAAAGCTCGGATAAAAATTTTTATTCAAGCACTTGACTATAATATATAGAGTATCATAGTATATGGATCACACACACCTACTAGAATAATTGATGGTGTAGAATCAACCAAACTCAAAAAAGAATGGGATAAGGTTGATAAGAAAATGGCTCAACTAAATGCTAAAGCCTTAAATATTTTGTGTTGTGCTCTAGATGTTAATGAATTCAATCGTATTTCAACATGCATGTAGCTAAGAAAATATGGATAGATTAGAAGTAACTCATGAAGGAACTAATCAAGTGAAGGAATCAAAAATTAACATGCTTGTGCATAAATATGAACTTTTTAAAATAGAGCATGATGAATCAATAACTGAGATGTTTACTCATTTTACTGATATTATTAATGATCTAAAAAGTCTTGGTAAGTCTTATTCTAACAATGATCTCGTAAGAAAGATTCTTAGATCTTTACCAAAGACTTGGGAGGCCAAAATGACCACAATCCAATAAGCCAAAGATCTGAATATCTTACCCTTGGAGGAGCTTCTAGGATTACTGATGACTCATGAGCTAAGCATGAAACAACACAAAGAAGAAGATGTCAAAAAGAAGAGGATAATCATCCTCAAATCCACTACTCAACCTGATGAAGAATTCGATGATACAGAAAATGAAGAGCAGGATGACGAAATGGCCCTCATTACTAGAAAGTTTAAGAAGTTCTTTAAGAAAAGAAGATGAGGAATGAGGAAGAGGCCATCTATAAAAGGGGAATATAGCAAAGAGAAGGATAAGGAGCAACCCCTTATTTGTTATGAATGCAAGAAACTGAGACACTTTATGTCTGAATACCCACAACTGAAGAAGGATTTCAAGAAGTACAAGAAGAAGGCCATGATGGCTACATGGAGCGGAAGTGATGAGTCAAGCTCTGAAGAAGAAGACTCAAATGAACAAGCCAACTTGTGCCTTATGGCATATAAAAATGAGATACATACTGAAACTCCTATTGACTTTACCTTTGAAGAACTTCATGAAGCATTTTATGATCTAATTGATAAACTAAAGAAGCTAGGGGTAAAGAACAAAGAATTAAAATTAAAGAATCAATTTTTACTAAAAAAAATGAGAATATTTCAAATAAAAAATCAATCCTATCTCAAGAAAATCTGAACTTAAAAAATGAGATTGTCAAGTTAAAACCAATGGTTGAAAAATTCACTTTAAGTTTAAATAAACTTCACATGATACTTGACAATCAAAAGGCCATTTATAATAAAGTCGGTCTTGGATATAACCCTTTAAAGAAATAAAAATTTTTGAAAAATATCTTTATAAACTCATCATACAACAAGTTTTCAAATACAACTTGCTTTAAATGTGGTAGAGTAGGACACAAATCCTATTCATGTTTTTCTAACAAATCTGAAAATTTCAATGTAAAGAAAATTTGGATTCCAAATGGAACCATTATGACTAACCAAAAAAGATCCAAGAAAACTTGGAAACCTAAAGTCAAAACATGACTCTTATGTGTAGGTGTGTCTTGCATCCCAAGGAGCAAATCGAAAATGGTATCTTGATAGCGGGTGCTCAAGACACATGACTGGTGATGAATCTCAATTCATCACACTTGATGCTAAAAATAGAAAGATGGTCAAGATCATCGGTATAGGTAATATTGGTATCACTCCTTCCAAATATATTGAAAATATTTTATTAGTAGATGGTTTAAAACATAATTTATTAAGCATTAGTCAATTTTGTGATAAAGGATACAAAGTCATTTTTGAATCTTCAGTTTGTATTGTAACTAGTCTTGTTAATGAAGGCATTAAATTTGTTGGGCATAGATATGGTAATATTTATATGATAGATTTGAATGATCTTTCCAAAATAAACATGCAATGCCTAGTAGTCTTGAATACCAAGATTAATGAGACTAGTTGGTTTTGGCATCGTAGGCTCGCACATATTAGCATGCATTCACTTTCAAAACTTATTAAAAAGAAATTGGTTATCGGCTTACCCAAATTAAATTTTGAAAAGAATAGAATTTGTGATGCATACCAAATGGGTAAACAAACACGAGTCTCATTTAAATCTAAAAATATTAATTCAACTTCTAGGCCATTAGAACTATTGCACATGGATTTATTTGGATCCACTAGAACTACTAGTCTAGATGAAAAATGATATGATTTTGTAATTATTGATGATTTTTTTCATTTTACATGGGTCTTTTTTTTAGCATATAAGGATGAAACTTTTCATATTTTCTCAAAATTTTATCGAAAAGTCACAAATGAAAAAGGTTTTTTAATTTAAAATATTCGAAGTGATCATGGAATCGAATTTGAAAATCAAGATTTTGAAAAGTTTTGTGATGAAAAAGGTATTGACCATAATTTTTTAACACCTAGGACACCCCAACAAAATAGGATAGTAGAAAAGAAAAATAGAACTTTTGAAGAAATTGCTCGTACCATACTATGTGAAAGTAACCTTTCAAGATATTTTTGGATGGAAGTAATTAACACAGCATATTATATATTAAACCATGCTTTAATTAGATCAATTTTAAAGAAAATTTTCTATAAGCTTTGGAAAGAAAGAAAACCAAATATTGCATATTTTCATGTTTTTGGTTGTCGTTATTTTGTTTTAAACAATGGTAAAGAAAGACTAGAAAAATTTGATGCAAAATTTGATGAAGTAATTTTTCTTAGTTACTCCTCTTCTAGCAAAGTTTTTAGAGTTTTCAACAAAAGAACTTTAATAGTAGAGGAGTCAATACATGTTATTTTTTATGAAACTAACGATCTTCCTTCAAAGAAGAATGAAGGTATTGATGATGCAGATCCTCTTATAAAAGGGATGAAGGAGATCACTCTAAAAGACTCAACCATTCAAGATGATGAAGAACATGAAGACAAACAGGATGAGGAAGGTGAAGAACAACAAGAACAACCTCTAGGTACAAATGATCTATCCAAAGAATGAGGTATGATCACAATCACCCCAAGAAACTAATCATTGGTGATCCTATACATGGTGTAAGAACTCGCTCTTCACTTAAAGATGTATTCAATCATTTTACTTTTATCTCTCATCTTGAAACTAAAACCATAGATGAAGCTGAAAAGGATTATAATTAGATAAATGCAATACAAGAAGAACTTACTCAATTTGAAAGAAATAATGTATGGACTTTAGTTTCAAGATCTAAAAATTATTCAATAATTGCACAAAATGGGTATACAGGAATAAATTAGATGAACATGAAAATGTGATAAGAAATAAAGTGAGATTAGTTGCAAAAGATTATAATCAAGAAGAAGAAATTGATTTTGATGAGACCTTTGCACTTGTTGCTAGATTAAAACAATTAGACTTTTACTTGCATATGCTTGCTTTATGAATTTTAAGTTATTCTAAATGGATATCAAAAATACTTTTCTAAATAGATATATTGCTAAAGAAGTTTATGTAGAACAACCTCTAGGTTTTAAAATTATGGTTTTTCTAATTATATTTTTAAATTAAATAAAGTATTATATGGTTTGAAACAAGCACCTAGGGCTTGGTATGAAAGGCTAAGCAAATTTCTGCTTAATAATTTTTTCAAGAGAAAATATGACACAACATTTTTTATTAAAAAAATCAAAATGATATATTAGTTATACAAATATATGTTGATGACATTATTTTTGGATCTACTAATGAAACTCTTTATCAAGATTTTGCTAAGCTCATGTAGGGGGAGTTCGAGATGAGCATGATGGGAGAACTTACATTCTTCCTCGGACTCCAAATCAAATAAACAAAGTAAAGAATCTCTATCATCCAAAGTAAATACACAAGAGAACTACTCAAAAATTTGGAATGGAGAACTCCAAACCAATTGGCACACCCATAAGCCATCATATAAGCTTGACAAGGATGAAGGAGGTAAAAATATAGACTTAAAATTTTATAGAGGCATGATTGATTCTCTATTATATTTGATTACTAGTAGACCAGATATTATGTTTAGTATATATCTTTGTGCTCGCTTTCAATCAAATCCGAAAGAATCTCACTTGAATGCAGTTAAAAGAATCCTTAGATATTTAAATGGTACACAAACTCTAGACTATGATATTCTAAAAATTATTAATTGACTTGATAGGATATTCAGATGCTGATTTTGCTGGTTGTAGATTAGATAGAAAAAGTACTAGTAGAACTTGCCAATTTTTTGGAGTTAACTTAATCTCTTAGTTTAGCAAGAAGCAAAACTCGGTAGCACTGTCTATGACCGAGATCGAATACATTGCAGTCAAAAGTTGTTGTGCTCAAATCTTGTGGATTAAGCAAAACTTGAAGATTTTGGCATCAAACTCAATGAAACTCCCATAAGATGTGATAACACCAGTGCTATAAATCTAACTAAAAATTTAATTCAGTATTCTAGATCAAAACATATTGAAATTGGCATCATTTCATAAGAGAACATGTTCAAAATAAAGATATAATTTTTGATTATGTTTGTATTGAAAATCAATTGGCTGACATCTTTACCAAAGCCTTAAGTGAAGATAGATTTTATGAAATTAGGAGAGAACTAGGAATCCTTGATCCATCAGCTTAAGTATCTCTCTGATTCCAAATTGTTAAAGCCAAAAATTTATTGAACCAAATCTATTGAGCTCAATTTTCATTTTTCTTAAGAGCTCAAAAGCTCAAAACTATCATTCACATGATCACTACTTGGGTAAACATCCTTCTCTCAGAGTTTCAAATTTTTTTTGAAATTATTTCATCATTCTTTTGAATTTTTTTGTGCCATGAGTTGACCCCCAAGGTCAACCCTAGGGTAAACTTGCAATTTTGTCAAAACCCTTCGGACGCTCTCTTCTTATTGGGAATTTTTTCTTAAGCTGACTTAGCCCTTCATTTTCTTCCTCCCACCGAACCAAAAGCTCTCCATCTCTTCTCCTTCAAACCAAAGATTTCTCTCAAATATCTTCTCCCATCGATTTTCACTCTTCAAATCATTCATTTAGGAACCAAGTTCCTCTCCTCTTCCTTCTTCATTTGGGGTGGTTCGAGCTTGCCCTAAACTCTACCCGTCTTCTCCAAATCGGCACATCACCTCTCTAAAATCTTTGCCTTTCCACTAGAATCTTTTCTTCTCTCCCTCAATTTAGTCTCCAAAGCTCCGTGCAAGTCCTTCTTGTGCAAATGACTCCCAAAATAAAGCTACCGCAGAGGAGAAAATCTGTTCGTGGGTTGGAAGAGAGTGTGCGCAGAAAGAGATTAGCAACGAGCCCTCTCCTTCTCCAGGTCCTGCTTCAGCTTCCACTCAGTCCCCAATCAGCCCAAGCAAGGTACCTCTCTCTGACTGGAAAGTAGAATCTGAGAAAAATATTGATTTCAAGTTTCTTAAAAAGAAAGGTTCACTATTGGATGGAAGATTAAGTATCAAGGATGGAAATTTTACTGCTCTTTAAAGGAAAATACTTATGTCGATCTAGTCAGGAAATTTTACTTAAATTTGAACTACAGCAATGGAACAGTGAAATCTACAGTAAAAGGTATTGATGTTATTCTTGATCCAGTACATTTGGGACAGATACTGCATTTGCCTTGTGAAGGCTATACCAATATGGAGCTCCCAATTAAAGAAGAAGGAATTAATGTTATCTTAGGGAGAATTTATACTGGAAGTCTAAATAAATTGGAAGCAAAAATTTTTTCTGTTGAGATGAGGCTGTTACATCACTTGGTAACCAAACTGTTTGTCCCTAGGAGTGGTAGACACGACCTTCTATCTGGTAGGGACATTTGCATTATGTACCATGTGATCACCCAAACCCCCCTGAACCTTCCAACATTGATGTTTGAGGCCATGAGGGAAACCCTGAACAGATCCAAGGCTCACTTGCCTTTTGGTATGGCACTCACCTTAGTTTTTAGAAGGTTTGGAGTCAGTTTTGAGGGGAGGCAGTTGCTAGACTATCCCATGCCGACACCATCAACCACCACACATTGCATCGCATGGGTTTCTCTAAGACTGATGGTGGTTGGACAAAGGTGTTGAGGAGAGAGCGAAGGATGAGCAGAGGAGGAGGGACCATCTTCACCTCTTCGTGATCATAGAGCATCCCTAGATATTCAGTTCATATCTGATCACGAGGTTGGTCCTTCAGAGTCTGTGAGGAGGCATGCTTCAGTTCCACAGTCAGAGAGCAGGGCATATCCTTCAGAGTTCAGACTAGCAGATGATCAGATTGAGATGATGTCCCAGCGTGTTGCTCCATTCTATCTCAGCAGTTTGCCACTTTAGTCTTTGCTCAGAGATCGACATCCCAGGGTGACTCAAACCAAACTCTGATCCCTCACATTTCTACTATTTTCTAGATGCTTACTGATCAGTCGGTACGCATTGAGCAGCTTGAGGGATGTATTTTGAGATTGACAGGCAGAGTATTAGATTTACAAGGGCAAGTATTAGCTTTAGCCCATCTCCAGCCGCATGAGGATATCACAGAGGTCTCAGACCTATCTGCAGAGGCGGCTAGACTTCTAGGAGTTTTAGAGAGTGACTTTGACTTCTTGAGGAGAGAGATCAAAGGCTCCAGTGAGAATGCTTCTACTCAGTTCAGTACCTTGATGCAGTCTGTATTGAGAGCCTTGGATCTTTTGGACACTATCAGATTTTCTCTTATTGCATAGTCCGTAGCTTCTCAGGCTCCAGGATCCTTTCACCCCTCTACTCGTGCTAGTATCTCTATCCGTGGCTGAGGCAGACGTGGTCGAGGTCATGCTCATGGACTTGATCCTACATCTCCTCACCCTAGCTCTGATTCTTCAGATACTGATCCCTCTAGCCATGATCTCTATTAGATCTAGATTAGTTTGTCTCCTATGTCTAGGATCTATCTTATAGGCCTTGTATTTGTTGGCTAATTAACTCTTGGATAGTTTCTATCCATGACTTTTGTATTTTGAGTTGACTCATGTGTATTGGGACACCTTTTGTATTCAGTCACTTTTGAATATATATATATATATGTGCTTTGAGTTTTAATGAATGTCTATGAATGTGATCAAATTGAATTATTTTAATTATGAGATATGAAAAATAACTCATATTAGTGCTGAGAAATACTATGAATTGCAATATCTTCTAGATGAGCAAATTGATAGATTATTTATATTTGCTATGTTGAGGGGGAGTAGAAAAATAAGCAATCAAAGAAGGAAGCTAAAGAAGTAAAATACGGTATCAAAAAGGGGGAGTAAAGAAAATATATCCTTTTTGTCATCTTTCTTTCCTTTTCTCTATCCTTAAAATCCCTTAAGATCTTAATTGATGCTATCAAAAAGGAAGAGTAAAGAAAATTTATCCTTTCAAGATCTCTTAAAAGGAAGAGTAGAGAATCTTAATTGATGCTGTCAAAAAGGAAGAGTAGAGAATTAAAATTGAATTTGAGCAATAAGCAATAAAGAAATGAGCAATAAGTAATAAAGAAATTAGTAATAAGCAAAATTGTTAAGCGAATGTGTCAAAGAACCAAAATCGTCAGCTCTTTTTTTATCTAATTTTTAAAGCAAATGAACTTATAAGCAAATTTAAATTGATCTTTAAACTGCTTATGATGCATTTCGTTCAAATACTTAGCTATGATATTGAATTGATGCATCTTCATAAATTTAAAATTCATGTTCAATGCTTTATATATGCTTTTGCTCAAGTACTTTGTCATCATCAAAAAAGGAGAGATTGTTGCTCCTTGAATTGATTTTAATGATTACAAAGCATTTGAGGGGGTTACTAATGATTTTAGTTTGAAAAAAGATTTATTGTATTTCAGGGACAAAATCATAATTTTATCAAGTTCTGATTTGGAAGCCTCAAAAGTAAGAGTAGAAGATTTGTAATCTATTGGAGATAATTTCAATATTTTTGGATATGTATTTTGAAAGAAAATCATGTTTATAAATTTGAGTCGACCCCATGAGTCGACTCATGTCAAAAGGGGCTGAACGACACGTTATTTTTTTTGGCTGGCACACTCTGTGAGTCGACCCCATGAGTCGACCCTATAAGTTGACCTCTGCTGCTGTGTAGGCCAAAATTACAGAATAATCATTTTCTATTCTGTGCCACAGAAGTCGATCCCATGAGTCGACTCATGAGCATGAGTTGACCCTATGAGTCAACCCCTGCAATGAAAAAATTCTGCAACAGCTAGTTTTCAGTTTGTTTTGGCTACATTTAATGCCCATTTAATGTGCTCAATGGCTCTATTTCAGCTCAGATTACTCTCTACCATCATTTGAAGTTATAAAAGGCAGTTAAAGGAGGAAATCAACAAAGTTTTGAAAAGGTTCTTCAAGCATTCATTTCAACCCTAAGCAAGAGCCCTCCTAAAAGTTCAAGAAGCTTTTATTTCAAGTTCACCAACCCCTCAAGAGCTCATTCAAGTCTTCAACCACCTTGAAGAAAATCAGAAAAGCTTGCTTCTCTTTGTGTAAAGTGTATTTAAAGTTTTATTCACTCATTAAAGGAGCTACATCTGTATTTTCATGTGATTAACTGTTATATTCTATTTTTGAGTTAATTTTTTGTTTTGGAAGGATTCCAAAATATGAAAGATTGATTCGAACCTTGAATCAGATTGTATTGGGTTGGCTTGTACCCGAAAAATAAGTGTTCTAGCTTGGAATAGCTAAAGTCAGAGGTTCCGACGTTGTATTCGGTTTGAATATGGTTTAGTAGATTTGAATTCTCAAGTAGGAGCTTGGGGAGTGGATGTAGGTACAAGGTTGGCACCGAACCACTATAAATCTTTTTGTTTGTGTTGTGCTTACTTGCTCTCCTTTTAAATTTTCTTATCTTCTTGCATTCTTGCATCCAACTTCTACACCTTACATAAATTTACTCTCCACATCTATCCTGCTCATTGTTATATAATCCTCATAGTTGTAAGTTAATTTTAAATTTTTAAAAACTCAATTCACCCCCCTCCCCTCTTGGGTTGCATAGCTGGGCAACTACTATCCTAAAGCTGACAAATACCTTTTGTTCATCAGTAAGATAGAAAAAATATCCCTTAGTTTCTTTAGGATATCCTATAAAAATATATTTATCAAACCTGACTTTGAGTGTGTCTATTTTCAAATATTTGATATAAGCTGGACACCCCCAAATCCTAAGGTGAGAGAGCATTGGCTTACGTTCTGTCCATATCTCATATGGTATTTTACTTACAGATGTACTAGAAATCCTATTCAGCACATAACAAGTTGACTCGAGTGTATATCCCAAAAAGATATCAGCAAATAAGAAAAGCCCATCATGGATCGAACCATGTCCAACAAGGTTCGATTTCTTCTTTCTGATACACCATTATGTTATGGTATTCTAGGAGGTGTCCATTGAGAGAGAAACCCATTCTCCTCAAGATATGTCAGAAATTAATCAAAAAGATATTTACCTCTTTGATCTGATCGAAGAGTTTTAATATTTTTTTCAATTTATTTGTCTACCTCACTACAGAATCATTTGAATATTTCAGATGCTCGATCTGTTTGATGATGTACAATACATGATTGGTGATCGATGCTCCCTCTCTCATCCGAGCATTGAAAATGGCACAACTAGTCTTGTGCCGCTCAACATCGTCAGGAGTACCAAAAGACTTCTCAATACCTTGAGCATATCCTCTGGCCGAGCCTCTTCAAACTTTCGACGGAACTCATCGTTCATGGAGGCCCGCATTATACAACGAACCATGGTGCGGTCATTGAGCCACTTCAAGTAAGTGCCTCGAATCGCACCACAAGTATTAGGAGTAGGCTTCTCAGGTACCAGATCTGTAATGACATATAAGATCCGCTCATGCTTTAGGATGATTTTTAGTTTTCGATATCAGTTATCAAAATTTGGTCCTGTCAACTTCTCACTATCCAACAGTGATTGGAGCGATAAGTTTGAGGCTATATCTGCACAAAAAGAAAAATCAAAATCTAATCAGTATATAAATTAATTAAGCAAAAGATATGGACTTTAGTTTAAAGGTTCTCCCACTATTTTATACAAATTGATGGTCTCTACCTCCAATTCGAAGAATTATTTTAATTTTTTAGCAGGTACTAAAATCCACATAGACTGCACATGAGCCTAACTTTGGCCGGCTCACCCATGTGCATCTATGGGTAGGTTCATTAATCAATTATTTTATCAAATAATTTTTAGTTGACTTTGACCTTCTCTACAAGCATTAGTTAGGTCCAACCATTAACATGATCATACCTAGGAATCTAGCTACCAAATGATCAGATCTGACTTTGGCCGACTAACCTGACCATTTGCTAGAGAGACTCAACTAAGTCATCATATTATGAATGATAATTCTAATAGTAGATGAGCACCAGGCCTTTGGCCTCTAATGATCATCATACTAATGGACCTATTATCATCCAACTTAATGGGAGGCTATGATTTAGTTATCACCATAACTATTTTATTTTAGAGATCTAATAATTTAGAAGATTTAATTTATGAATTAAGAGAAGAGAAAAGAAGAGATCAACTAGTAAAACACAATCCTCTCACTAACTTCATCAAGTCATTGAATCAGATTAGTGTCATGATGGTTGAAATGGCACCTAAATCAGTCACACTGATCAACTTTAAAGGCATGGGTCAACTCGAATCACTTAACAGTTTAATCAAGACATAATTCACCACATTGGTCAGGTAAGTGAGATCGGTGGGAGGATATGCTAAGTTTGCCTTAGACACATCGAAATGGCCAAATAAGCCACTCTTAATTAAAAATCATCGATCGAAATGCCAAACTTATTTTAGACACCAATTGGTTAATTAATTTTGATTTGACCAACCTAATAATTCGAGTTCAACCACTGAGCTACAATCAAGGTCCATTTGGTCTAATCAAAGATATAGACTGACCATCTACAAGTATTGTATTGGCTCGAGAGAAATCCTGATTTAATCTAATTCAATATTTGGTTAGATTTAATCAATTTCTCTACATGATCTATTAATTCTTTGATTCTAATATTAGGTCTAACCCAATTTAGAGGACCTGATTTGAGCTAACCCATGCTCCCATATTTTATGCAATGTCATTAGATCTTAAATCATAATTTTAGATCTAATCGATTCTACACTTAATTCTCAATTAAGTTTCAACATCAACATGGGTTTAGGTTAAGTTTTGAAATTATTTCTCATATAAATTTTTTACATTAAATCATAAAATTTTTTAGATCACATCTAAATTTTAATGATTTCAAATCAAAATAATTTTGATCATTAAGATTAGATGTAACTACTTTTCTTTGCAACTTGCATCACATACAATAAATCCTAGGATTTCAAGATCTAAAATTTTACAGGAAAGTAAGTTTTTCTTTTCACTTTCTTCTTCATGGGACCTCACAGTGGCACCCCTACATGCCATAAGAGCACCCTATTGAATGGAAGGAGAGGGTCATGTAACCCTACTTGCTCCTATGACCGGACGATCTGGTAATTATCCAATTCGAATATTTTGCTACTAAGATCATGTATTCTAATATGTATAGGACTGATCAAATATCAGATCTAAAATTAAAACATATTTACATCTAATCTAAATAACATATAATTAGATCTAAAGACATAAAAAGTTATATCATAAGAAATAAGACTCTGATACCAATTGAAAGAAAAGTAAGACAATTATATGCATGCAATTTTAAAATTTTTCATAGTGAATTTATTAGATTAAATACTTTAATCTATTTTACATGCATAGGATTTAACAATAAGAACTATATATTTAACATGAACTTAAGATCTAAAAATAAAAATCTGTATTGATCTAATCGATGCTGCAGACTAGATCTATCAAAACTAGTCTAACAAGTTACCAAATTGATGGTTGCTGATCTCCACAAGTATCTCATGTAGGAGAGAGTTTCTTCAGATTGCTCACAGCCACACGAAGAAGTCCGGCCTCTACAGATCATTCACACAAAGACTGGTGTAGATCAGGCTTCTCGGGAGTGCTAGCTCACAAGAATCTTTAAAGACTGATGTTTCTCTTCTTCTTCTGATCTCTTGAATGCTCCAAAGGAGAAGAAGACTTAGAGGAGGAAGAGGAGAGAGGAGAGAGCTCTGGTAGAAAAATAAAATTAGTAAGAAACACAACATGGGGCATCCACTATTGGAGCTCCCTTTAAATAACAAGGGACTAAGGTTTTAGGTCAAGAGAAGGGGCGCCATAGTCTCCATGCCAAAATCAATTTTAGCATCCCAAAAATTTCAGAAATGGGTTATGGCATGAGGAAGGGATCTAGTCTTTCTCATACCAAAAAACTCTTCAAAGAATTCAAAAAAAAAATCTCTTGGTGCCACCCTTCTTTTCAAACATAAAAATCTCTTCCTTCTTATCTCCTTATCTCTAATTCAGATCACATTCAAATTAGACAAGAGATAAGATCATGACTCATTATGCTTTGTTGCCCACCCTCTCTGTGCCATCTCTCTTCATGCCCAAAATTCACATGCCAAAACCTTTTGGCATTGAGAAGAGGAGGTGGGTCCAGAGTGGTGCAAGGAGAAGAGATAGAGTCCTTACTGGCTTGGACTCTTCATTTTCAATTTAATTCTAAATCAAATCAAATCTGATTTGAACCCAATAGAAAAAAAAATCTAATCTAATTAGAACCTAATCACTTCAATAAATTTTTAACCCAATTAGAAATTAGCTGAGTCTATGTCTTGATCAAATTATAAATAAGTTTTTCTGACAATTAGGCTAGATCAAATCAAACCCAATCAAAGTCAAACTAAATCCAATTCAATTAGACTTGATCCAAAGCTCTTTGTTCAATCAAATTGAGTCAATTAGCAATCTAATTGCTAATTAATTCTCTATTAATAATAGAGTTTCAGTCTAATAAAACTCTCCTCCAGAGTTGCAGTCCTAATGGGACTCTTCACCAAAGTCACAATCCAATTGGACTCTTCACCAGAGTCACAATCTAATTGGACTCTTCAGCCATCAGATCAGACCGTATTTTTTAATGTGTGTGACCCTATAGGTTCTAATCTAA
Organism: Elaeis guineensis; assembly: GCF_000442705.2. NCBI lineage: Eukaryota > Viridiplantae > Streptophyta > Magnoliopsida > Arecales > Arecaceae > Elaeis > Elaeis guineensis. The sequence goes on from NC_026003.2 coordinate 84,330,889, forward strand.
GCCACTAGCATAGGAACAACTTTCTATACTAATCGATGTAACCATCTAGCACTGGGATCCCACGTCTAGATAGGCCAAAAGATTGCAAAGTAACATTCCAGAATCTATTGGCGTATGTTACTGTATAATTCATCCCTTTGACCCTAATGCTCAAGGTGACTTAGGGTTTGACTGTCAATCCTAATATAGTCGATCACATTGTATTTCAACCTTTCAAATCCATCACATAGATTATCTTGACCAAGATTTTATTAAATTGAAATGCACTGATGCATATCTCCTACTTATTCAAAGGGGTCAATTTCATCTTGACTCACGCACTGACTTGATAAGTACTTGACTACACCCAGTCACCTTCCGTCACTAAATTAGAAATACAGATGGTCCAATACTAAAGTACAGTGAGTTGCTTACAAGTCATCATGGTGATCATAGGTTGGAAGGACACTTATATCCATATCCATCACGAGCTACTCTTGACAGCAGAGTGCTCAGAAAATATTCACGTTCGATGCTAATGTACTCTATATTCTACCTACATGCCATACCAGTGTCTCCACACTCCTTGGTTAAGAAGATAACCAACCCATATGGCACACAACGATCTATACTCAATACTGCTATCATCCTATTAGCAGCATATCATTCGATGCGAACATATTCTAAGGAATAAATATAAATCTTCTTTTGTCGATTAAATACAGTGTTGGAATTAGGGTTTGGTGCATGCATATGTGTTTCAAAATTTTATTTTATAAACAACGCAGTAAGAATAAGATTAAAATTCTTTTAATCTAAATTATGCATGCATGAAAATATAAAACCACATGGATCTATTTCATATGCTAAAATTAATGTATGCTGAAATTCAGATTGTGATCAAATTACATACCTATTTCGTAATTTTTTTCTTCAAATTTGGATCTGAAAGAGAAGAGGTTCTATCTTAGCCACACAAATATCCAGTCTCTATGAGTATCCACTCAGGATCAGCCTAGAATAGTTCTCTTTAATCTGAATTTTTCTTCTCCAAAAATTTAACCTGCTGAATCTGAATGAAGTCGGATCGTGATCAACACTTGATCTCTTTTCTTGATCTTCTTCTTCTCCTCTTCTCTAGAGTTTTTTCTTGCTATGTACTGCTATCAGATGCTAGAAATCAGTAAGAAAGAGGTACCCAACAGCCTTGGACATAGAACACCTTGGGATGCGCATCCCGAGAGAAGGGACATGTAGAACGTCCAAGAGAGAAGAGAAAAGGGGAGGAAGAGAGGGTGTGGAGACCTTCTATGGGCATGGGGGCTGCTAGTTTGGATGCTCTAGGGACCTTAAGGGAGGTCCTTTAAATAGGTACAAGGATTGAATTTTATTCAATAATATAATACAAGTCCTATTTGCATTGGGTTTTCTATTAACTGAAGTTATCCAACTTACTTTAGGAGATCCTTTAGGCACTAACAATTGGAGTCCATGCATCCATAATTAGATACCCCAAAACACACCCAAGAGACACCCCATAGGAGAATTAAAGGCCCTCTAATCAATGGACATGCCCAACTTGATCAAATCAAGGTGGTATTGGGAATTGTGTCCCAAAGTCAATCGTCAACCTGTTGATGGTTGTGCTTATCATTATAATTATATATGAATTATTGAATTAATAAATATTATTTGATTTTTTTATCACTGTACACATCTCATTTTGAACTCCTGTTATGTGATGAAGTCCTTAGGATTATTTGATTCGATATAGGAGGATATATCGTTTAGTCCTTAAATGAGTTTGTGACCAAATGATATGCTATTATTAGAACAATAGACATATCAAGTGTAGGTCGTTGTATACCATATAGGTTGGTTGTCCTCTTAACCAAAAGCGTGGAGATGCTAGTATGGCATGCAGTAGAAATATAGGAGTATATTTTACTGAACGTGACCAACTCTGGAGCCTCTATTGTCAAGAGTCACTCCGAAGGGATATAGGTATAAGTGTTCCTTCGACCTGAGATCACCATGGTGACTTGCAAGCAACTCACTATGCTTTAGTGTTGGACTACTTGAATTTTTATTTCAATGATAAAAGATTTTTGGGCATAGTCAAGTACTTGTGAAGTTAGTGTGTGAGTCAAGATGGAATTGACCCCTCTGAATAAGTAGGAGTTAATATATCAGTATATTTTAATTCAGTAAAACCTTGATCGGGGTAATCCATGTGATGGATTTTAAAAATTGAAATATAATGTAGATGATCATAACAAAGTTGGCAGTTAAACCCTAGGTCACTTTAAGTATTTGGGTCAAAGGGATAAATTATATGGTAACTATATTCAAATAGGTTCTTGAGTGTTGCTTAGCATACATTCGGCCTATCCGAACATCGGGTACCATTGCTAGATGGTTACTCCGATTGGTACAAAAATTAGTTCTGTGCTACCGACTTAGGTTTAAACCTATAGGATCACACACATTAGAAGTTCTTCTTCGATCACATGGCTAATCTGAAGAGTCCTAGTCAACGAAGACTCTGATGAAGAGTCCTACTTGACGGGGACTCTGCTGAAGAGTCCCAGTAGATGGAGACTCTTGAGAGTAGTCCCACTAGACTTGGACTCTATCATTAATAGAGTATTAATTAGTAATTAAATTATTAATTAACTTAATTTAATTGAGCATTAATATTTGGATCAAGTCTGATTGAATTTGATTCAATCAAATCAAGTCTGATTAGGTTATGAGATGACCTAATCGGTAAGGAGAAATGATCCTGATTTGATCGGATCCATGGCTCAATAAATTTATTGATTTGATTAAATTTAATTGATATTATAAGAGCCTAATTAGATTAGATTTATCATATTTTATTTTAATCCAATTGAATTGGGTTTGAAAGAAATCCAATTGGTTAAACCCTAGAGTCCCAAATGAGTAGGCCTCTATCCCTTGCGCCACCTAAATTGTCTCACGCCTTTTCTCACTGCAAAAAATTAGTTTGTATGTAAGAAAATTTAAAAAATTAATTTTTTTTTATCACTCATTAAGGATAGAAATTGGTTGATTTTGATTTGAATTCAAATTAGTTTGAATTTCAACTTAAAATCTTATCCATATCCTTCCACATGTTGGCTGCTTTTGAAGGGGTCTATTGTGTACAAGAAAAGGAGGTATTTTAATTGATTTTTATATTTAATTTTATTTAGTAAGTCCCTCTTTAAGTTAGATAAGAGTGAGAAAAAGTTGAAGTCAAATTGAAATTCAAAAGAGTTTGAATTGCAACAAACTCCAGCCCTTATCCTGTTTTATCTACTTTGTGCGACAACCATAAAAAGACCATAATTTTGTGTGCCAAATGAAGAGAGCTCTTCACCATGGGATACTAGAGAGAAAGAGGGTCAAAAATACTTCTTTAGGATGTAAGGATTGGGTGGGTTTTCTTCTTGCTTGGCGTGAACAAAAGTGGAGACCGTTCTCCTCTTGGGTGAGAGACCTAGAACTGTTCTAAATTTTTGGATGAGGAAAAAATCAAAGAGAAGAGAATTTTTATCTAAATTTTCTCTAACATTCAACATCTTTCTCTGATCCATCTTCAACATCAAAAAGGTTTGAGATGATCGAAGAAGGAGATCAAGTCAGATCTACCATCAGAAGCCGACTGCGAGAGCTAGCACTCTCACGGAGGGCTGATCGATCCGAGGGACTTCATGTGGATCATCCGTAGAGGCCGAATGCTTGTACGGCTACTCGACATCAGAGAGAGCTTCATACCATGCTTACCAATAGCAGAGATCATCAACTCATGAAAAGGTGATGTGTTATGTACTTTACCGACATAATCTAAAGTTTAGATCAAATTCAGGGCATCGATGTGATCGATGCAGTTTTCTATTTTATTTAGATTTTATATATAAATTTTTTATATCATAGATCTTTAATGATAGTTTAGATCCGATTTAAGATATATTTAGAAGATTAAAATATTTAATCTTTTATTATTTTATTATAAAATTTTAAAAATATATACTTTGAACTGTCTATTTTTCCTTCATATGGTATCAGAGCCAGGTTTCTTATGACATGAATTTTTTTTGTATATAATCTAATTTTAATTATTTACATTAGATCTAAATAGTTAATTTTAAATCTGAGTAGTGTAGTAATCTGATTGGATAGATCCTCATAGCCATCCGGTCATAGAAGAAATCAAGATTTCACTATCCTATTTACCCATTCGATGGGATCTCCTATGGTGTGTTGGGGTGCTGCATGATCTTTTTCATGATGATGAACAATGAAAAAAATTTAAAATTTTATTTTAGATCTAAAATAATATACATTAGATCTGAAATTAAATTTTTGATCATTAGATGATTGATTGTATAAATATTTTATAAAATTAAAAACTATTTTCAAACATTAAATCCAAACCCATATCAATCCAAAACTTAATTGAAAATTAAGTGATCTAGATTTGAGAATCAGAGATCTAAGGCATTAATTTCATAACTCATGGATTAATAGGTTAGCTCGAGTCAAGTCCATTTAACTGGGTTAGACTTAGGGTTAGAAATCATTGATAATGGACCATGTTAGTAATTGATCAAATCTAATTAAATGTTAATTCTGATTGGATTAATTTTTTCTCTTGATTAATTTCAATAGTTGTAGTTGGTCAAGTTCATATCTTTGATTAGACCAATATGGACTTTGATTGTAGCTCCGTGGTCGAATCCAAGTCTATAAGTTGATCAAATTGAAAATGACTAACCAGTTGGTGTCTAAGGTAAGTATGGTAGCTTTGATCGATGGTCATTAATTGGGAGCTACTCGCATAGATTGAGTCTATGTCGAGTTAATGACATATCCCTCCTATCGATCTCACTTACCTGACCAACATGGTGAATCATATTTTGATTAGATCACTTAATGATTGGAGTTGACCCATGCTAACTAAGAAATCAGTATGACAGATTTAGGTGTCCCTATTTCAACTTGTCTTGAGTCCTCTTTATGACTTGGTGAAGCCAGTAGGAGGATTCATGACTGGTTGGCTGGACCAGCTTATGCCAGATCTTCTTAAATCTGACTTGGTGAAGTCAGTGGGAGGATTAAGATTAACTGGTCAAGTCTCATCTCATCTCTCAATTCAACTAATTAAATCCTCTAAAATTGTTAGGTCCCTAAAATGAAATAGTTATGACGATAACTAGATCATAGCCTCCCATTAAGTTGGGTGATAATGAGTCCAATGGTTTAGATGATCATTGGAAGCACCACACAACTGGTGCTTATCTGGTTGTCAGAATTATCATTCATAATATGTTATTTTAGTTGTATCTTTCTGATGATGGTCAGGTTGGTCGAGCCACACTTGGACCTGATCACTTGTTTGTTAGATACACTAAATTTTGGTATGTTAATAGTTGGACCTAAACAGAACTTTTAGTGGTGGCACCACACGCCTACTGAAGAAGTGTCTGGGATAAAATTGAATACTAGAAATTGTTTCGTGAAATAATTGGTTAAGAACCTATCTGTGGGTACACAAGAGTTGGCCGAGCTACACTCGGGCCCATGTGCAGTCCATGTGAATTCTAGTACCTATTAAGAAATTAGTATAATTTCTCAAATTGAAGATAGAGGCTATCAATTCGAATAAAATAGTGAGAGAACCTTTAGACTAAAATTCATATCTTTAGGCTTAATCAATTCATATACTAATTAGGTTTTGATTCTTTTTTTGCAGTTATGGTCACCATCTTGTCGCTCTGATCACTATTAGATAGTGATAAATTGATGGGACCAAATTTTGATAGCTGGTATCAAAAGCTCAAAATAGTCCTGAAGTATGAACGGATCTTGTATGTATTGACAGATCCGACACCTGAGGAGCCAGCTCCGAATGCATGTAGCACGGTTAGAGATACTTATCAGAAGTGGCTTAACGATCAAACTATGGTTTGTTGTATTATGCTGACGATAATGAATGATGAGTTTAGCCATCATTTCAAGAATGCTCAGCCACAAGATATATTGCAAATATTGAATGAGTCCTTTGGCACACCCGACGATGTTGAGAGATACTAGACTAGTTGTGCCATCTTCAATGCTCGAATGAGAGGAGCATCAGTCACTGATCATGTATTGTACATGATCGAGATGATTGAATGCCTAAGCAAGCTTAGCTTTTTCCTGCATGAGCAGTTGGAGAAAGATGCTATTCTGAACTCTCTGCCCAAGTCCTACCTCCCTTTCCTTATTCATTTTGAATGACAAAGTCTGCAGTTAACTATCATGATTTACTGAGGTTACTGTAAAACTTTGAGAAGGATCACTAGCTCCAAAAAGAGTTGGTGAATGTTGTGGGAGGGTCTTCTTCTAGACGTCGATCCTTTAAGAAAGGAAAGAAGAAAGGCTAGCTCCAAAGTCAGGCAGAATGCTTCTACTACAAGAAGCAAGGGCACTAGAAAAGAAATTATCCTCAATACATTGCCTCTCTGGATCCGAACAGACTGAGAAAGAAGTAAGTTGTTGCTGGACAAGGTAATTATATGATAACACCTTGTAATTTCTTAATTTATGATTCTACTATCTGGGTATTAGATATCGGAAGCCCTTTTAATATTTATAATTTGTTACAAGGTCTGCAGGTTAGTAAGAGATTTGAAGAAGGCGAAAGATTTCTTAATGTTGGAGATGAAAGACCAGTTTCAGTTCTAGCATTAGGGACTATTAAGCTTGTATTCAAGTCTAATGTAATTGTTCTAATGAATGTTACTTTTGTCTTTTCTTTCTATTGAATATTATTTTTGTAGGCCTTTTTGCCATATACGGTTATAAAATTTTAATAAAAAAAATAATTTTAATATCATTATGCATAGTGTTAATGTGATAAATGGATAACTAAACAAATGATATTTTCATATTATCACAATCTGTTAGTGTAATGTACATATCCAACAAATATCCTAGAATTAGTGGTCTCTGATATCTACCTTTGGTATTGTAGGTTAGGTCATGTTAACAAGAATAGAATAAACAGATTGACACAAGAGGAAATCCTTGAAGTCAGTGATTGTAAATTACTCTCAATCTGTGAGTCATGTCTTCTTGAAAAAATGACTAAATCACCTTTTACTGAAAAAGATGAGTGAGCCAATGAAGTTCTAAGTCTGATACATACTAATGTATGTGATCGATGAACACTAGTGTCAGAAATAGATATTATTATTTTATTATATTTACAGATGACCTATCGAGGTATGGGCACGTTTACTTAATAACACATAAGTCAGAATCATTTGAAATATTCAAACAATTCCGTAATGAAGTAGAGAAATAAATTGAAAAGAGTATTAAAACTCTTTGATCCGATCGAGAAGAAGAATACCTCTCTAGTGAGTTTCTGACATACTTAGAAGAGAATGTGATTCTCTCACAACGGACCCCTCCTGGAATACCATAGCATAATGGTGTATCGAAAAGAAGAATCGAATCCTGTTAGACATGGTTCGATCCATGATGGGCTTCGCAAGTCTGTCTATTTTTTTTTGGAATACACACTCGAGTCGGCTTGTTATATTTTAAATAAAGTTTTGAGTAAGTCTGTAAGTAAAACATCACATGAGATGTGGACAGGACATAAGCTAGTAATCTCTCATCTAAGGGTTTGGGGATGTCCGATTTATGTCAAATGATTGAAAACTGACAAGCTTGAACTTAGGTCTAACAAATATCTATTTATAGGGTACCCAAAAGAGACCAAGAGATATTACTTCTACCTTACTGACGAACAGAAGGTGTTCGTCAGCAATAGGGCTGTCTTTTTAGAAAAGAGTTCCTTGATGAAGGAACTAATGCCTCAAAGATTGAACTTGATGAAGTTCGATCGGTAGAAGAACCGATACAATCTAGTAAACCATAGAGTCAGACTTGATTAGATCAAATTTAGAACCTATTGTAGAAACATCTTTAAGGAGATCCGATAGAATACTACATCAACCAGATAGATACTATGGTTTCTTAGTTCGGGATGGAGATCTAGTTAAACTCGATGAGAACAATGAGGATCTGATCACCTATATGGATGTAATGTAGAGATCTGACTCTGATAAGTGGCAGAAAGCTATGAAATCGAAATGAGTCCATGAAAATCAATAATGTATGGACATTGGTTGACCCATTTGAAGGAATAAAATCCATAGGGTGTAAGTGGATCTTCAAAAAGAAAAGGGATGTAGACGGAAAGGTGGAGACCTATAAAGCCCATCTGATTATCAAGGGTTACCGTCAGCATTATGGTATTGACTATGATGAGATATTTTTCTCTTATGACAATGCTCAAGTCTATTCGGATTATACTTGCGATAGCAGCACATCTAGACTATGAAATTGACAAATGGGTATGAAAATAGCCTTCCTAAATGGAGACCCAGAAGAAGAGGTGTATATGATACAATCTGAAGTTTCATATCTATAGATGAGTCTAAGATGTGCAAGCTTCAAAGGTCCATCTATGGACTTAAGCAGACATCTCGAAGTTGGAACATGCGTTTTGATAAAGTGATCAGAACGTATGGCTTCATTAAGAATGGAAAGTAACCTACATATGCAAATGGGTTAATAACTTTATGGTAGTATTTTTTATTTTGTATGTTGATGATATTCTCTTAATCAAGAATGACATCCCTGCATACAGGAATAAAAATTTGGTTGTCATCACAGTTCTCCATGAAAGACTTGAGAGAAGCATCCTTCATCCTTGGGATGAAAATCTATAGAGATAAATCTAAAAGGTTGCTTGAATTATCTCAGTCGACGTACATTGATACTGTGCTGAAAAGGTTCAGCATAGAGAATTTTAAGAAGGCTATCTTCTGATAGGCCAAAGAATTTTTCTCTCGAAGAGTGATTATCTGATAACTCCTTAAGAGAGAGAGCGTATGAGTAGAATTTTATATGCTTTGGTAGTGGGATCTATTATGTATGCCATGACATGTACACGATCAGATATGGCATATTCATTAGGAGTAGTGAGCAGATACCAGTCCGATCCAGGTGAGAATCATTAGAAGATCGTAAAGACCATCCTTAAGTATTAAAGAAATACTAAGGATCAGTGGCTTATTTATGGAGAATCTGACTTAAAACTTGTGGGTTTACAGACTCCAATTTTCAGTCAGATTATGATGACAGCAAGATCATGTCAGGATATATTTATATCCTGAATGGTGGAGCAATCTGCTGAAAAAGTTTCAAGCAGCACACTGTGGCCGACTCTACTTGTGAGGCAGAATATATCGCGGCATCCAATACTGTGAAGAAAGCTGTATGGCTACGAAAGTTCATCAACAGTTCAGAGTAGCACCCTCTCTTGATGACCCCATCTTGTTGTACTGTGATAGTACTAGTGCCATTGCTCAAGCAAAATAATCGAAGTTACATCAGCGAACCAAGCATATTTTACATTGCTACCACCTGGTCTGAGAGATCGTAGATTGAGATGATGTCGAGCTTCAGAAGATCAACAAAAAGAAAAATCTGATTGATCTATTTACTAAAGCCCTCGACGTCAAGGAGTTCGAAGACTACAAATCAAAGATGGGTATACGATACTGCACCGATTGGCATTAGTCTAAGTAGGAGATGTTGAAAATTATATCCCAAAGTCAATCGTCAGCCTATTGATAGTTGTGCTTATCATTGTAATTATATGTGAATTATTAAATTAATAAATATTATTTAGTTTTTTCATCACTGTGCATATCTCATTTTGAACTCCTATTATATGATGAAGTCCTTAGGATTATTTGATTTGATATAGGAGGATGTATCATTTAGTCTTTAAATGAGTTCGCAACCAAATGATATGCTATTACTAGGATAATAGACATATCAAGTGCAGGTCGTTGTGTGCCATATAGGTTGGTTGTCCCTTAACCAAGGAGCATGAAGATGCTGGTATGACATGTAGGTGAAATATAGGAGTACATTTCACTGAATGTAACCAACTCTAGAGTACTCTGCTGTCAAGAGTTACTCCGAAGGGATATAGGTATAAGTGTCCCTCCGACCTGACATCACTACAGTGACTTGCAAGCAACTCATTATGCTTTGGTGTCGGACTATCTGAATTTCTATTTTAATGATGAAAGATTTCTGGGCATAGTCAAGTACTTGTGAAATCAATGTGAGTCAAGATGGAATTGACCCCTCTGAATAAGTAGGAGTTAATGTATCAGTGTGTTTCAATTCAATAAAATCTTGGTCGGGATAATCCATATGATGGATTTTGAAAATTAAAATACAATATGGATAACCATATCAGGGTTGGCAGTTAAACCCTAGGTCACCTTGAGTATTTGGGTCAAAGGGATGAATTATACAGTAATTATATTCAAATAGGTTCTTGAGTGTTGCTTAGCATACATTCGGTCTATCCAAACATCGGGTACCATTGCTAGATGGTTACTCCGATTGGTATAAAAATTAGTTCTTATGCTATCAATTTATGTTTGAATCTATGAGATTACACACATTAAAATTTCTCTCCGATCACATGGAAGAGTCCCAGTCAACGGAGACTCTGGTGAAGAGTCCCACTTGACAGGGACTTTGCTGAAGAGTCCCACTGGATGGGGACACTTGAGAAGAGTCGCACTAGACTTAGACTTTATCATTAATGAGAGATTAATTAATGATTAGATTATTAATTAGCTCAATTTGATTGAACATTAAAGTCTGAATCAAGTCTGATTGAATTTGATTCAATCAGATCAAGTCTGATTAGGTTATGAGATGACCTAATCGGTAAGAGAGAAATGATCCTGATTTGATCAGATCTATAGCTCAATTAATTTATTGATTTGATTAAATTTAATTGAGATTAAAAGAGTCTAGTTAGATTAGGTTCATCATATTTTATTTAGATCTAATTGGATTGGGTTTGAAAGAAATTCAATTGATTAAACCCTAGAGTTCCAAATAAGTAGGACTCTATCCCTTGCGCCACCTAAATTGTCTCACACCTTTTCTCACCATACAAAATTAGTTTGTACATGATAAAATTAAAATATAATCTTTATTTTGTTACTTATTAAGGATATAAATTATCTGATTTTGATTTGAATTAAAATTAGTTTGAATTTCAACTTAAAACCTTATCCATATCCTTCCACACGTTGGCTGCTTTTGAAGGGGTTTATTGTGTACGAGAAAAGGAGGTCTTTCTAATTAATTTTCATACTTATTTTTTTTTGATAAGTTCCTCTTTAAGTTAGATAAAGATAAGAAAAGGTTGGAGTCAAATTAAAATTCAAAAGAGTTTGAATTGCAACAAACTCCAGCCCTTATCCTATTTTATCTGGTTTGTGCGACAACCATAAAAAGGCCATAATTTTGTATACCAAATGAAGAGAGCTCTTTACCATGAGATATCAAAGAGGAAGAGGGTCAAAAATACTTCTTTGGGATGTGAGGATTGGGTGGGTTTCCTTCCTCCTTGGTGTGACAAAAGAGGAGACAGTGCTCCTCTTGGGTGAGAGACCTAGAACTGTTCTAGATTTTTGGATGAGAAAAAAATCAAAGAGAAGAGAGTCTTCATCTAAATTTTCTCCACCATCTAGTATCTTTCTCTGATCTATCTTTAGCATCAAAAGGTTTGAGGTGATTGAAGAAGGAGATCAAGTCAGATCTTATTGAAAAATGTGTCCTAAAGCCTATCATCTAAGTGGTAGATGATTGAAATTAGTATATGAATTATCTAATAATAATAGTTATTTGATAGATTCATCATAAAAGTTCTATCTTTCTTAAATGAACTCTTAAATTATGATGAAGTCTTTAGAACTACAATCAATCGATAAAAGAAGATTTATCAAATGGTTCTTAAATTGTTCACCACCAAATGATAAGTTATTAATAAAGACGATAACTTATCAAGTGTAGGTCACTGTATGCCATATGCGTTGGTTGTCCTTGTAACCAAGTAGTGTAGAGACACTGGTATGGCATCCAGATAAGATATAGGAGTACATTCATATTGAATGTGATCAATATAATACTCTACTGTCAAGAGTAGTTAGCTAAGACCAATGGGTATAAGTGTCCCTCCGACCTGAGATCACTACGATGACTTGCAAGCAACTCACTGTGCTTTGGTCTCGAACTGTCTGTATTTTTAATATAGGTTCGAAAGATTTTTGGATACAATCAAGTACCTATGAAGTTGGTGTGTGAGTTAAGATGGGATTGACCACTCCTGATTAACTTCAGGAAGAGAATGTCTCGCTGTGTTTCAATTTAGCAAAACCTAGGCCTGGATAATCCTCGTGAGGAGTCACGAGATTTGCAAAATTTTGAGACACAATAAAAATGACTTACATGAGTGTTGATAGTATAATCAAAGTTGTCTTGAGCATTATTAGTCAAAAAGATGAATTATACGATAACCATGGGTCAGGGTTCTTAGAATGTTGCTTTGTATACATTCGACCTATCTGGACGTCGGGAACCATTACTAGATGGTTACTTCGATTAGTACAGAAATTAATTTTCATGCTATCAATTTAGGTTCGAACCTATAGGGTCACACACATAAGAGGTTGTAACCTAATCAGATGGTTAATCGATGATTGAGAATCGTTCTAAGGTTAAACAATCAATGTGATTGATGTTTGACCTAATGCAAGTGTTGCAGGAGGATCATTAGCAATTGGATTGCTAATTGGCTCAATCTGATTGAGCAATTGGGTTAAGATTAAGTCTAATTAAATATAATTCAATTAAAATTAGTTTAGATTTAATTGGATTAAGTCTAATTGATTTATTGGATAAGCCAGTTGCAAGGGAGAACAAGTCCTGTTTGACTAGGACTTGTATGCACCTAATTGCTAATTAAGTTAGGATTTAAATTAAATATGATTTAATCTGATTTAATTAAACTCCTAGTTAGACTAGGATCATCATTAATTAGGTTACAGTTAATTTAAATTAGGTTCAAAGTATTTGACCTAATCTAAATAAGACTCCTAGTTAGACTAGGATTCCATCTTCTCTTACGCCACCTAAGAAAATCAAAGCCCACATCCACTAATTAATTCTAGATAATTTTTCTATAATTTTTATATCTAAGGAAAGTAATCTCACACTACATATTTTAGAGATTTGAATCAGATTTGATCTGGTTCAATATAAAATTAATTTGTTTCATTGTGGAAAGTGGTTTAGCCTATTTCTCTTTTTGAAAGAGTCTCTCTTCACAAGGACTCTTTCCTCCCTCTCTTGCGCCAACTTTCCCCATGTTTATCCTCCTTTTTATTGCCCTTTTGTGGTTATTTTCATGCTATCTATGAAATAAATGATATAGGGGGCATCCAAGAGTTGGATGCCCTAAGGACTCCTTGTTAAACTAGGTCTTATGACCTAGTCTGCCATATAAAAGGAGGCCTCCTCATATGCCATGATATAAGAGTCAAAAATTTATGAAAAATTGATAGAAATACAGAGAAGAATGAGAAAGATCTGAGAGGTTTGAGGCACCAAAATCCATGGAGGAGAGTCCTCTAACAAGAGATCAAAAGTTGATATCTTGTAGAGAAGAAAGGTAAAAGAGAAGATTGTCTTCTCTTATTGGTTTTTTTTCTTATTCTTTTTCTCTTTTTTTTGTGTTTTTATGTGATAAAAATATGAGAGAAAAAGAAGGATTACATGGGTGGTTTGAGGTATCAAAATATTTGGAGGAAATTCTTCAATCAAGAGATCAAAGGTTGATGTCTTGTAGAGAGAAAGGTAAGAGAGAAGATTGTCTTTTCTTATTATTTTTCCTTTCATATTAATATCTCTTTGTTTTATATTTTTTTATATGATAAAAAATTTAAAAGAGAAATAGGAATGGTGTGGTGAATTCATACTCCATAGAGTTGAGCATGGTGATCTTATTTTGGACATGATATAATCATGTTCTGATGGAAGAAGAAGAAGAAAAGAAGGTCTTTTCTTAAGATTTCTTTTAGAACCTTCTTCTCCATAAATCATGAGATTTTTCTATGAAAAAAATTAGATATCATAAGATCTGAAAACTAAAAAAATATCAAGAGAAGAAGGTCTTCTCAAGTCTTAATATAGAGATTTTTCAGGATATCAATTGTTGATGTACTGAAGGAGAAGATCTGTCTTCTCTTAGGACCTTTTTCTATTAAATATTAATTTTGATTTTAGGAAGTCAAAAGATTTGACTTCTTCCTTATTCCTTCTCATATTCTTTATCTCTTAGAATATCCAAGAGATCCAAAGAATATTTTTTAGATTAATCATCCAGAGGGATCTGCAAGAAGCTAGCACTTCGAGCAGATCTTTGTTCGACGAACCTTCGATTTTGTTGCAGTCTCGTGTGGATCACCTGTAGAAGCTGGACACATGTGTGGCTCTAAAGGTAACAAAAAAAATCAACCATGGGGTTCTTGACCCGCATGAAGGTAAGAGATCTGATCTCTTCTTTTATCTAGATATGATGTAGGTTTTAGATCTAAAAATATTTTAGATCTAGGGTATTGATTTGATCAATATCAAATCTTTTATTTTCTAATTTATAAATATAATATGATATGTTATAGGTCCTAATTATAGGGTTTGGTAATTTGATTACATGCATTTGTAGATTAAATTATTTAATTTACATGTTCCACTACGTTATACTTCAAAAAAAATTTAAAATTCATGCATGAAACCCTGCACCTTTTCCAACAGTCGTATTAGAGCATCTAGGTTCTTTTATAACATATTCATAATTATATTAAAATAAATCTAAAAAATAAAATAATGATCACACGGACTGTAGGTTGTCCTGTTGTAAGGTTTACCCCTTACAGTGCAAAGGTTGTCCTGGTATGTTGCGATCTAGAAAATTTAAAAGAGTTTAAATAAATCTGGTCATGAATTTTTAGATTAAGTCTATTTTATTTCATAAATTTTTATGTAATGTACATAGATTAAAATCAGCCTAGAACAGAATCTTGTGAAGGTTTTATTTGCTGATCGGGCTGGCTCGACCAGCAAGTCAGCTCAACCAGCATGCTAGCTCGACTGAAAAGTTGGCTGAATTATATTTCTGACTGATTTTAATTGTTGTTAGTAAAATAAGCTACCTATTTTTGAAATGAGTCGACCTATTTAGTGAAACAACACTAGATTGTATTAAACCTTTCAAAAGTTAAAAATATTTTTGAAAATGTCAAACTCCAACCCTCAGTCATGAACTTAATTAAAAGAATTAAGTGATTGTTTAAGATCTAGGTTTGTGATTTAAAGATCCTAAGATAATTTCATAAAACATGGGTTAAAGGGTAATGGGTTAGCTTTGATCAGATCATTAATTGGGTTAGACCTAGGGTTAGATTAAATATGGACTAAGTTAAGAAATTGATCAAACCTAATTAAAAGTTAATTAGGATTAGGTCATTTCTATAGATCACTTCAATAGTTGTAGTTGATCAAAGTCCATATATCTAACAAATGGACACTGATCGTGGCTCAGCAGCTGAGCCCGAGTCTTTAGGCAAACCAAATCAAAACTGATAAACCAGTTGGTGTCTAAAGTAAACTTGACCAGTGGTTTTTAATTGGGAGCATGCTTACCTGGCCATTTCTTATGGTGTCTAAGGCAAGCATTGGCAGACCCTCCCATCGATCATACTTACCTGGCCAATATGGTTAATCAGGTCTTGATTAGGTTGCCCATTGATTCGTGCTAACCCATGTCACATAGGAAATCAGAGAGTCTGATTTCATTCAGTGAGATGATCTAGGTGCCCATGGACCAAATTTGATCCTAGTCCTTGTTAATGACTTGAGAAGTCAGTGGGAGGACTTGACTTGATGAAGTCAGTGGGAGTGAATTGGTCCATATCTTTTCTATCCTTAAATCACTGATAATTTTAAATTCTCTAAAATTATTAGGTCCTTAAAATGACAAAGTTATGGAGATAACTGAGTTATAGCCTCATATTAAGGTGTTTGATAATGAGTCCATTAACTCAATAATCATTGCAGACCCAAAGGTCTGGTACTTATTGACTAATGGAATTATCACTCATCATATGATGACTTGGATGTGTCTCTCTAATGGTGGTTAGGTTAGCAACCAAAGTTGGGCTTAATCATTTGTTGGTTAGATGCACCAAGTATAGTCATGTTAATGGTTGGACCTAACCGGATCCTTACAGTGGAGACAAAGCCTATTGATTAGGTTTCTGGGGCAAAATTAAATTACTAGAAGTTGTTTGGAGAAATAATTGGTTAATGAACCTACCTGTAGATGCACATGGGTTGGCCGACCAAAGTCGACTTGGTGTAGTCTATGTGAATTCTAGTACCTACTAAAAAATTAAAGTAATTTTTTGAATTGGAGGTAGAGGCTACAAATTTGAATAAAATAGTGGGAGAACCTTAGACTAAAGTCCAAGTCTCTAGGCTTAAAATAATTCATATACATTAGGTCATTATTCTCTTTTCTCAAAATAAGGCTAAACCTTAATTGCTCCAATCGCTGTTAGACAGTGATGACTTATGGGACCCAACTTCATTAATTAGTATCGAAAGTTGAATTTAGTTCAGCAGTATGAATGGATTCGTATTGGGGCTTCTTAGTCCTATCAAAATAATTACTCCAAAATTGATCCAAATCAGGCAAAAGCACAGGGTCATAGGAAGAAGAATTGTCTTGCTTCCCTTGACCATAATAGGCTGAACAAGAGAAAGGAGCAAGGGTTGCTCATCAAGGATGTTATATGATAACACCTTAAAGTTTTTCTATGTAATTCTATACCTAGGTATTAAATACTGATGGTTTTATGCAATTTATTGCTAGGACTACAAGTAAGTGGAATATTTGAAAATGGTAAGAAATTTTAAATATTAGGGATGGAAGTCTTATTCCAATCCTAACTTTAGAAATTGTAGGCTTATTTTCAAATATTGTCATTTAAAGTAATTATTACTATTATCCATTGTTTATAATCTTTGTTGGCCTTTTGGCTAAAGATGATCATCATTCATAAAGGAAGTTTATTATGGTATTATTATGAATAATGTTACAATAATACATGGATAATAAGAAAATGATATTTACACAACCTGTTAAGTGTAATGTACACACCCAAGTTAGATAATGTCATGAATGTCTATCTTTGGTATTATAGGCTTAGTCATCTTGACAAGAACAGGATAAACGGGTTAGCTTGAGAGGAAAATCTCGACATCAATGATTGTGAATCATTGATAGCCTGTGAGTCTTATCTTCTTGGAAAGATGACAAAATCACCTTTTAATGAAAAAAGTGAAAGAGCTGATAAAGTTCTAAGTCTCATACATAGTGATGTATATAGACCTGTGAACTTAAGTGCTAGAGGAAGATATTAATATTTTATTACAGATGACCTATCTGGGCATGGGTGCATCTAGCCAAATCATTTGAAATATTCAAATGATTCAAACGATGAAAATGATGACATATCTAGGAGAGAATTGGATTCTCTCTCAATGGATTCTTTTTCAGAACACAGTGTATCTGAAAGGAGAAGTTGAACTTTGTTAGACATGATTCAATCCACGATAGGGTTCACTAATCTGCCTATTTCAGGATTGTGCTCTTGTGTGATTACTTATTTTACTCTGAAAATATACTAAGTAAGTCTGTTGTGCAGATTCCATATGAGATACAGATCGAGCATAGACCTAGACTCTCTCACCTTTGGGTTTGGAGTTGATCGGCCTATGTCAAACGTTTGCATACAGATAAACTTGGTTCATGGTCCAATAGGTGTTTAAGGGTTACTAATTCTATCATGCTGAAGAACATAAGATGCTCATCAGCAGTAGGGCATTTCTTTTGGAAAGGAGTTCCTTAGAGAAGGAACTGATGCCTATCAAGTTGAACTTGAAAGTTTGACTGATAGAAAATGAACCGACATAATCTAGTAAACCTATAGAACTGGATTTGATTAGATCAAACTCGGAGCCCATTAAAGTAAACGCAATGCAGTGGTCTAACTCTGAGAAGTGGCTTAGAGCCATTAAATCCAAATTGAAGTCCATGAAAATCAATAGTGTATGGACACTAGATGATTCCTTGTGTTGTCTGTGGATGAAATTCTCTTAATCGGGAATGGCATTCTAGCATTACAAGGAATAAAGGTTTGGGTGTCATCTAATTTCTCCATGTTCAAGACCAGATATGGTATGCTCACTAATGGTAGTGAGCAGATACTAGTTTGATCTAAGTAAAAACCACTAGAAGATTGTATAGACAATCCTTAAGTATTTGGAAAATACTAAAATTCAGTGACTCAAATATGAAAATACTGACTTTAAACATGTGGATGTTTCGATTTTAGTTAGATCAAGATGACAACAAGAAAGTGTCAGATCATACCTTAATTGTAGGAGCAATCTGCTTGAAAGGTTCCAAGCAGGATACTTTAGTCTACTCAGTTAGTGATGTAGAGTACATCGTAGCATATGATGCTGCCATGTAAGCTATGTAATTGCTGAGCTTCATTAACAGATTTGGAGTGGCACCCTCCACCGATGGTCCAGTCCTATCGTAGCACTGGAGCCATAAATCTGGCTAAAAAATTGAAGGACCAGTA
Organism: Elaeis guineensis; assembly: GCF_000442705.2. NCBI lineage: Eukaryota > Viridiplantae > Streptophyta > Magnoliopsida > Arecales > Arecaceae > Elaeis > Elaeis guineensis. The sequence goes on from NC_026003.2 coordinate 84,349,527, forward strand.
TACTCTGCACTTTTGATTTTAGATCAGGGTGACATCGATCTTTGGAAGATCGATGAAAAGGGAGAACTTGACCGATCCATTTGCTGAGGCCTCGAAACTAGAAAGTTCTACGAACTCAAGTGAAAGATAGGATATTTGATATCATTCTGATTGACTTTAGTACAAGTGGGAGTTATTAGAAAATGTATCCTAAAGCCTATCATCTAAGTGGTAGATGATTGGAATTAGTATATGAATTATCTAATAATAATAGTTATTTGGCAGATTTATCATAAAAGTTCTATCTTTCTTAAATGAACTTCTAAATTATAATGAAGTCCTTAGAACCACAATCAATCGATAAAGAAGGATTTATCAGATGGTCTTAAATTATTCACGACCAAATGATAAGTTATTAACAAGGACGATAACTTATCAAGTGTAGATCGCTGTATGCCATATGCGTTGGTTGTCTTCGTAACCAAGTGGTGTGGAGACACTGGTATGGCATCCAAGTGAGATGTAGAAGTACATCTACATTGAACGTGACCAATGTAATACTCTACTATCAAGAGTAGTTAGCTAAGACCAATGGGTATAAGTGTCCCTCCAACCTGAGATCACCACGGTGACTTGCAAGCTACTCACTATGCTTTGGTGCTGGACTGTCTGTATTTTTAATATAGATTTGAAAGATTTTTGGGTATAGTCAAGTACTTGTGAAGTCGGTGTGTGAGTCAAGATGGGATTGACCACTCCTGATTAACTTCAGGAAGAGAATGTCTCACTGTGTTTCAATTTAGCAAAACCTAGGCCTGGGTAATCCTCGTGAGGAGTCACGAGATTTGCAAAATTTTGAGACACAATAGAGATGACTTACATGAGTGTTGATAGCATACTTGAAGTAGTCTTGAGTATTATTGGTCAAAAAGATGAATTATATGGTAACCATGGGTCAGGGTTCTTAGAATGTTGCTTTGTATATATTCGACCTATCTGGACGTCGGGAACCATTGCTAGATGGTTACTTCGACTGATACAAGAATTGATTTCTATGCTACCAGTTTAGGTTCAAATCTATAGGGTCACGTACATAAGAGGTTGTAATCTAATTAGATGGTTAATCGACAATTGAGAATCGTTGTAAGGTTAAACAATCAATGTGATTGATGTTTGACCTAATGCAAGTGTTGCAGGAGGATCATTAGCAATTGGATTGCTAATTGGCTCAATCTGATTGAGCAATTAGGCTGAGATCAAGTCTAATTGAATATAATTCAATTAGAATTGGTTTGGATTTAATTAAATTAAGTCTAATTAGTTTATTGGATAAGCCAGTTGCAAGGGAGAACAAGTCCCTGTTTGACTAGGACTTGTATGCACCTAATTCCTAATTAAGTTAGGATTTAAATTAAATATGATTTAATATGATTTAATTAGACTTCTAGTTAGACTATAATCATCATTAATTAGGTTGTAATTAATTTAAATTAGGTTCAAAGTATTTGACCTTATCTAAATAAGAATCCTAGTTAGACTAGGATTCCATCTTCTCTTATGCCACCTAAGAAAATCAAAGTCCATGCCCACTAATTAATTTTAGATAATTTTTTTATGATTTTTATATCTAAGGGAAGTAATCTCATACCACTTATTTTAGAGATTTGAATCAGATTTGATCTGGTTCAATATAAAAATTAATTTGGTTCATTGTGGAAAGTGGTTTAGCCTATTCTCTTTTTGAAAAAGTCCTCTTCACAAGGACTCTTCCCTCCCTCTCTTGCCCCAACTTCCCCCATGTTTATCCTCCTTTTTGTTGCCCCTTTTATGGTTATTTTCATGCTATCCACGAAATAAATGAGATAGGGGGCGTCCAAGAGTTGGATGCCCCAAGGACTCCTTGTTAGACTAGGTCTTATGACCTAGTCTACCATATAAAAGGAGGCCGCCCCATATGCCATGATATAGGAGCAAAAAATTCATGGAAAATTGAGAGAAATATCAGAGGTGAATGAGGAAGACCTGAGAGGTTTGAGGCACCAAAATTCATGGAGGAGAGTCCTCTAACAAGAGATCAAAAGTTGATGTCTTGTAGAGAAGAAAAGTAAAAGAGAAGATTGTCTTCTCTTATTGGTTTTCTTTCTTATTTTTTTCTCTTTGTTTTTTTATTTTTATGTGATAAAAATATGAGAGAGAAAGAAGGATTACATGGATGGTTTGAGGTGCCAAAATCCTTGGAGGAAATTCTTCAATCAAGAGATTAAAGGTTGATATCTTGTAGAGAGAAAGATAAGAGAGAAGATTGTCTTTTCTTATTATTTTTTCTTTCATATTAATATCTCTTTGTTTTATATTTTTTTATATGATAAAAAATCTGAAAGAGAAAGAAGGATGGAATTGTAAATTCATGCTCCAAAGAGTTGAAGCATGGTGATCTTATTTTGGACATGATATGATCATGTTCTGATGGAAGAAGAAGAAGAAAAGAAGGTCTTTTCTTAAGGTTTCTTTTAGAACCCTTCTTCTCCATAAATCATGAGATTTTTTTATAAAAAAAATCAGATATCATAAGATCTGAAAATTAAAAAAATATCAAGAGAAGAAGGTCTTCTCAAGTCCTAGCATAGAGATGTTTTCAGGATATCAATTATTGATGTACTGAAGGAGAAGATCTGTCTTCTCTTAGGATCCTTTTCTATTAAATATTAATTTTGATTTTAGGGAGGTCAAAAGGTTTGACTTCTCCCTTATTCCTCCTCATATTTTTCATCTCTTGAAATATCCAAGAGATTCGAAGAATATTTTTTAAATTAACCATCCGAAGGAATCTGCAAGAAGCTAGCACTTCGAGCGGATCTTCATTCGACAAATCTCCGATTTTGTTGCAGCCTCGTGTGGATCACCTGTAGAGGCCGAATGCGTGTGCGGCTCCAAAGACAACAAAAAAAATCAACCATGGAGTTCTTGACCCACATGAAGGTAAGAGATCTGATCTCTTCTTTTATCTAGATGTGATCTAGATTTTAGATCTAAAAATATTTTAGATCTAGGGTATTGATTTGATCAATACCAAATCTTTTATTTTTTGATTTATAAATACAATATGACATATTATAGGTCCTAATTGTAGGGTTTAGTAATTTGATTATATACATTTGTTGATTAATTTTTTAATTTATATGTTCTGCTACGTTATATTTTAAAAATATTTTGAAATTCATGCTCGAAACCCTGCACCTTTTCCAACAGATCTGCCATCAGAAGCCAACTGCGCGAGCTCGCACTCCCACGGAGGGCTGATCGATCCGAGGGGCTTCGTGTGGACCATCCGTAGAGGTCGAATGCTTGTGCAGCTGCTTGACATCAGTGAGAGCTTCATACCATGCTTATTAGTAGTGAAGATCATCAACCCATGAAAAGATGATGAGTTCTGAACTGTACCGACATAATCTAAAGGTTAGATCAAATTCGGAGCATCGATGTGATCGATGCAGTTTTCTATTTTATTTCAAATTTTATATGTAAATTTTTTATGTCATAGATCCTTAATGGTAGTTTAGATCTAATCTAAGGTATGTTTAGAAGATTAAAATATTTAATTTTTTATTATTTCACCATAAAATTTTAAAAATACATGCTTTGAACTGCTCATTTTTCCTTCAGGTGGTGCCTAAGAATAACTATCAAAAAATTAATTAGGGACTTGCACTCTTAATTTATATGATTTATAACCTTAGACATCCAACAATTGGAGTTTCATGAATCTTATTCATGTAGGTTATTAGCAGGTAATTAAGTTAGAATTATCTTATCAAATAAGTAATTCTAATAGAAAGAGAAATTGGGTCCAACTATGTGCTAGCAAGGTTACCATGAACCCAATGGATTTCTCTAGACCCAAGTGAGACTTCATAAGCTCAATTGCTTATTCCAAACCTAATCCCTTTGTTGTGTGACCCCATAGATTCAATTCTATCTGATAGTGAGACATAAAATGATCTCTATCATCGTATCATTGAAACTCTTTTCAATGAGTCAAAATAATTCCACTCTAACTCAATAAGGATTATCGATCCAGAAGAATCCTAGTGAGCTCTCACAATCCACCAGTGATACCTAACAGTATATAATGGCAATCTAGTAGAACTGAAATGAACCTCTAAGTGTAGTTAACATATGATTCAGTCTCTCTATCATGAGTCCCGACTTGATGGCAGGTCATGGATAAATCGTCAAACCTCAGCATCAGTCATATGATAGATTCGATTAGCTCAAATTCAGTTGTGACTTCTATAAAAATTTTTTCTATCAATCACACTGTTGTGGCCATAGACTATTGAACTTAGCCTCTCAAATTTCATAGAACAAATCCTCTCTATCAAGGTCGGTAGATTCTATCTTGATACACACCCTACCCCTATAGTGGAAAACTGTCGCCAACATCCACTATGAGGGCTCATTAAAATCCATATTTATGTATCAGTCAAACTCCAATACCCTCACTGTGAGTAGTAGTACCATCTCAAATCAAAAGATCAGTCACACAACTACAGCATTGAGACAATCACTGATGATCGAATAGAAATTCAAGTAATCTCTCGAATGATCACACTCAGTACTAGTTATTTTCTAACAACTATCCGCACTTGTCATCCTGTATCTCTACACAGTAGATTAGAGACTCATCTATCTCGAAAAAAATAATTTATGCATCAGTCTATCCGGATCTATCATCATCCTCATGATGATCATATGATTAGAAGTATTTAGAATTAAATATATATCTCTAATTCTCAACACCTTGAGAATATATATCGAAACTAATTTCATAGATGATTCAAGACACATCACACTTGAATGAAAAAAAATTTATTCTTTTATTGATCATATCAATATATTAAATATAAAATTATACCTTAGATTTATTACAATATGTCAGTCATATTGATTTTTAGGACATACATCTAACAATCTCTCATTTGGATTAAAGTCAATTGGCCACAAATCTAAGTCCCATCTTCTCAAGGTGGACTTTCATTTTCAGTTGGCTCAACTGCATAGTCAGCGGGTTTGTCTCGTTGTCTGCAAAATCTACTTTCAACCTCGATATATTTTTTTTAAGGTAGTCGCGTATGATGTGATACCGCTGCTCGATGTGCTTAGATTTTTTATGAGACTTCGGCTCCTTAGCAAGTGCTATGGCTCCATTATTGTCACAGTAAAGTGGTATCGCATCCGATGTCATAACCTCAAGTTTCATGAAAACTTCTTGAATCAGAAGCCTTCATTTGCAGTATCCGAAGCAGCGACAGACTCAGCCTCCATGGTTGAATCCGCTATGATGGGTTGCTTGAAACTCTTCCAGCTGACCGCACCATCATTGTAAACAAATACATATCCTGATGTAGACTTTCTATCATCAAGATCAGACATGAAGTCTGAGTCAGTGTACCCATCAACTCATAACTCAGAATCACCTCCAAAGATCAAGAATAAATTTTTAGTCCTTCTTAAGTACTTAAAGATGTTCTTCACAGCTATCCAGTGCTACTCGTCTGGATTCGACTGATACCTACTCATGACACTCATAGCAAAATATCAGGTCGAGCATATCCATGGCGTACATGAGGCTCCCTATGATCGAGGCATAAGAAATCCTACTCATATGTTGCACGTCCTCAGATGTGGTCGAACACATCATCTTGGAGAGACTAATACCATGCCTAAGAGGTAAGAGACCTCTCTTGAAGTTTTTTATGCTGAATCTCTTCAGCACCTTTCTATATATAGCTTTTATGACAGATCAAGCATCTATTTAGGGCTATCCCTATAGACCTTTATTTTGAGAATATAGGATGCTTTCTCTAGGTCTTTTATGGAGAATTTCTTGGACAACCATCTTTTGACCATGGTCAGTATAGGAATATCATTTTCAATAAGGTGAATATCATCCATGTACAATACGAGGAAAGTAATCACACTCCCACTAACCCTCTTGTATACACAAGGTTCCTCTTCATTTTTGATGAAATCAAATGATTTGATTGCCTCATCAAAATGATGGTTTCAACTTCGAGAAGCTTGCTTTAAACCATATATGGATCTTTGCAACTTGCAGACTCTATGATCACCATCACCATATGTGAAATCCATAGGCTGCTCCATATAGATATCTTCCTCAAGATATCCATTCAGAAAAGTAGTTTTTACATCCATCTATTAGATTTGATAATCATAGTAAGTTGCAACAGCAAGCAGAGTGTGGATGGATTTCAGCATGGCTAGGACGAAAAAATTTTTTGATAGTCAATACCCTCACGCTGACTATAATATTTAGCCATAAGCCTAGCTTTATAGGTCTCTACCTTACCATTGGCACTTATCTTTCTTTTGTAGATCTATTTACACCTAATAGGTACAATACCCTCAGGTAGATCCACTAAGATCCAGACTTGGTTCGAGTGTATTGAGTTAATTTTTGACTTTATGGCATCTAACCATTTCTCGAAATTGGTATCAGACATCGCCTCATCAAAGGTATTAAGATCATCAGTATGACCCCTATCTCCCATAAGAAATATTTCTTTTACTTCCTCTGTAAGCATATCCATGTACCTTTCAGGAGGTCGGAAGATCCTACTAGATCTACAAGGTGGTAGAGAAACATCAACTACTGACTCAAGGACTACGGGTTCCTGAGGATCTATAGCTCTTGGCTCTTCAGAGACTTTCTCTTCGAGCTCCACTAACCTCCCACTGCTGCCATCCTGGATAAACTATTTTTCTAAGAATACAGTGTTTCAACTCACAATCACATTATGGTCTTGTAGAATATAGAAATAGTATCCTATGGATTCTTTTGGATACCCTATAAAGCGAGCTATAATAGATGTATCCTCCAACTTATCCACCATCTATCTCTTGACATAGGTCGGACATCTCCAAGTCTTTAGATAACCCAGACTTGATTTTTTACTGAACTATATCTCATACGGTGTGGTAGGAACTGATTTTGATAGAACCCTATTTAACAAGTGAATGGCAGTTAACAAGGCATGTCCCCAAAGAAATAAGGGTAGATTAATGAAGCTCATCATGGACCTGACCATATCCAATAGGATCTTGTTCCTCCTTTGGATACCCCATTGAGCTGAGATCTTCTAGGAGAGGTCCATTAAGAGACTATGTCGTTGTTCTTAAGATAATCCAAAATTTTCGACTAAGGTATTTATCTCCTTGATCAGAATGAAGAACCTTAACGGGTTTGTCTATCTGCTTTTCTACTTCATGTCTGAATTTTTTGAACTTTTCAAAGGCCTCAGACTTATTTTCATGAGATACATATATCTGTACCTAGATAGATCATCGATAAAGGTAATGAAGTAGATATAACCATCCCTGACCTGCACATCAAATGGCCTTACACACGTCGGTGTATACCAGGGCAAGTAACTCAGTGGCCCTCTCCCCATGTCCTATAAAAGATAACTTGGCCATTTTTCTCGAAGGCAGAATTTGCAAGCTGGATATGACTCTGGGTTAAGAGAGCCAAGGATCCCATCCCTTTCCAGTCCGTTTATGCTATCATCTCTCAAGAAAAATTTGTGGTAATGCAGTACATGCAATTAAAAATTTTATGCAGTAAAATAATAGGTTAAACAATTTAATCCTAATCATATGTATAAGATCTAATCTTAGACTACCACATCAAGATTTTTGATATGAAAAATATGTGCTTTAGATCTGAAAATAAAAATCACATCGATCTCATCGATGCTGAAATTTTAGAAATAACTATTAGATCTACCATAGGAATCAAATTAAGTTAGAGATCATTACCAAACAAATTTTGATCTTGATCTCCTCTAATCCAATGATTGGAGAGAATATTCCTCAGATCGCTCACAGCCACACAAAGTCATCTGGCCTCTATATAAAAATTCATGCAAAAACTAATATAGATCAGGGACTCAGAGATGCTAGTCTACGAACAACTTCGATAGCTGACCTCTTTCTTCTTCTACAAGCACCTTGGACACTCCAAAGTGATAGAAGATCTGGAGGAGGAAGAGAGGAGGAGAAGAAGAGGCTCTAAAAATAAAAAATCTATAAAAAAATTGATCATGGGATGTCCAAGAGAGGGGTCCCCTTTTTATAGACTAGAAATTAGGACTTTCCAAGAAAGGATGCCATGAATCAATGCCAAAACCTCTTTTTGGCATCCCCAAAATTTCAAAAAAATTAATAGGATGTGGAGAAAAAATTTTAAGTCTTATATGCCAAAGAAATTTTAAGAAAATAAGAAAAAAAATAATATAACTCTAACAATATATCATATACTCAAAATCTTTTTCCTAGCTTGCATCTTATCTCTAATTTGGATCACATTCGAATTAGGCAAGAGATAATATTATGACTCATCAGCTATAGCCGACCACCTTTATTAGATCCTCTCTCATGATGCCAAAAATTACAACCCAAATCCAATTAGGCATGAAGAAATTGGCATGGATCCAGATGTGGCGCAAAAGATAAGGATAGAGTCCTAGTCTGACTTGGACTATTCATTTCTAATTCAATTCTAATCCAAATCAAATTTGAATTGAAATTACTGATAAAAATAAATCTAATTCAATTAAAAATTAAAATATTTCATCAAATTTCTAACCCAATTAGGAATTAACCGAATCCAAATCCTGATCGAATCAGGATCAAATTTTTTTTGTAATCGAATTTGATCTTATCAATCCCAATCTCAGTCGAACTGAATCTAATTCAATTAGACTTGTTCCAAAACTCTTTACTCAATCAAATTGAGTCAATTAGTAATCAATTACTAATTAATTTTTTATAAATGGTAGAGTCCTAGTCCCAGTGGACTCTCCCATAGAGTCCTAGTTCAAGTAGGACTCTTCACCAAAGTCACAATCTAATTGGACTCTTCAGCCATCAGATCTGACCAAATCTTCTAATGCGTGTAGCCTCATAGGTTTGAACCTAAGTCAGTAGTATAGGAATAACTTTCTATACTAATTGATGTAACCATCTATCAATGATGATCCGATGACCGGATGGGTCGAAGTATTGCAAAGCAACCTTCTAGAACCTACTGGTGTATGATTATCGTATAATTCATCCCTTTGACCTAAATGCTCAAGGTATCTTAGGGTTTAATTGTCAACCCTAATTAAGTTGACCACACTGTATTTCAACCTTTCAAATCCATCTCATGGATTACTCTAGCCAAGGTTTTGCTAAATTGAAATACACTGATGCCTATCTCCTACCAATTCAGAGAGATCAATTTCATCTTGACTCACACACCGACTTGATAAGTACCTGACAGCACCTAGTATCCTTTTGTTACTAAGTTAGAATTCAGATAGTTCGGTACTAAAGTATAGTGAGTTGCTTACAAGTCACCATGGTGGTCTCAGGTCGGAGGGACATTTATACTCATATCCTTCACAAGCTACTCTTGACAGCAGAGTGCTCGGTATATGGTTACGTTCAATGTGAATGTACTTCTACATTCCATCTGCATACCATAATAGTGTCTCCACACTCTTTGGTTAAGAAGATAACCAACTCATATGGCACACAACGACATACACTTGATATCACTATCATCCTAATAATAGCATATCATTTGATCGCAAATAATTTTAAAGACTTAATGACAAATCATCTTTTGTCGATTAATATATATAGTCCTAAAGACTTCATTACAACACAGGAGTTCAAAGATGATCAATTTATAATTAAAATATTAAATAATTTTTATTAATAAAAGTTCATATACAGTTTACAAGATGAGCACAATCGAGTAACGATTGACTTTGGGGCATATTTTCCAACAACTCGCACTTGGACTAAAGTCAATCTATACAGTATCGTATACCCATCTTCGATTTGTAGTCATTAAACTTTTTGATTTGAAAGCTTTAGTAAATAGATCGATCAAGTTCTCCCTTCCATCGATCTTCAGAAGGTCGACGTCACCTCGATCCATGATCTCTCGGATAAGGTGATAATGGCGTAGAATATGTTTGATACGTTGATGGGATCTTGACTCATTGGCTTGAGCAATGGCTCCAATATTATCACAGTATAACAAGACAGGGCCATTAACGAAGGATGCTACTTCAAGCTCGCTGATGAACTTTCACAACCATACAGCTTTCTTCACAGCATCGGATGCACGATATACTCTGCTTCACAAACAGTCTGCCATAGTATTTTGCTTGAATTTTTTCAACAGATTGCTCTACTATTTAGGGTAAAAATATAATCCGACATACTCTTACTATCGTCATGGTCTGACGAAAGCTGGAGTTAGTGAACCCCACAAGTTTCAAGTCAGTTTCACCATACACAAGCCACTGGTCCTTAATATTTCTTAAACACTTAAGAATGATTTTTACGACCTTTCAGTGATTTTCTTCTGATTAGACTGGTATCTACTTACTACCCCTAATGAGTATGCCACGTCTGATCTCGTATATGTCATGGCATATATAATAGAACCCACTGCTAAAGTATATGAAACTTTACTCATACATTCTCTCTCTTGAAGAGTTATCGGACAATCTCCTTTTGAAAAAAAAATTCTTTGGCCTATTGGAAGATAGTCTTTCTTGAAATTCTCTATGCTGAATCATTTTAGCATAGTATCTATGTATGTGGATTGGGAGAGCTCAAGCAGCCTCTTAGATCTATTCCTATAGATCTTCATCCCTAGGATGTAGGTTGCTTCTCTCAGATCTTTCATAGAGAATTGTAATGACAGTCACTCTTTTATTCCCTGTAATGTCGGGACATCATTCTCGATTAAGAGAATGTCATCCATATATAACATAAAAAATATAATTATCAAACTATTTGTCCACTTATATATGCAGGGTTCCTCTCCATTCCTAACGAACCATACGTTCTGATCACCTTATCAAAATGTATGTTCCAACTCTGAGATGCTTGCTTCAATCCATAAATGGATCTCTGAAGCTTGCACACCTTGGACTCATCTGTAGATATGAACCCTTTAGGTTGTATCATATATACCTCTTCGTTCAGCTCTCCATTTAAAAAAGCTGTATTCACATCCATTTGCCAAACTTCATAGTCCAGATATGCTGCTATCGCAAGCATGATCTGAATAGATTTGAGCATTGTCACAAGAGAAAATATTTTGTCATAGTCAAAACCATAATACTGACGATAATTTTTGACAACCAAATGGGCTTTATAGGTCTCCACCTTTCCATCTGCACCCCTTTTCCTCTTGAAGACCCACTTACACCCTATGGACTTTACCCCTTCAGGTGGGTCAACTAATGTCCATACATCGTTGACCTTCATGGACTCTATTTTGGATCTCACAGCTTCAAGCCATTTATCAGAGTCAGATCTCTACATTGCATCCATGTAGGTGATTGGATCCTCATCATTCTCAATGAGTTCAACAGGATCTCCATTCTGGACCAAAAAATTTAATATCTGTCTGGCTGACGCAGTACTCTACCGGATCATCTTAAGGATATTTGTTCATTGGACTCCAGGCTTGATCTCATCAAATCTGATTTAGATTCAATCATTGGTGTCGATTCTTCTACCTGTCGAACTTGTCAAGCTCCATTTTAAAGGCACTTATTCCTTCACTAAAGAATTTCTTTTCCAAAAAATATACCTTACTGCTGACAAATACCTTTTGTTCAGCAGACAGGTAAAAGTAATATCCTCTCATTTTCTTGGGGTACCCTATGAAATTATACTTATCAGACTTAGGACTGAGCTTGTCAGTTTGTAATCATTTAACATAAACTGGATACCCTCAGACCCTAAAGTAAGAGAGGTTCGGCCTACGTCCTGACCATATCTGATATGATGTCTTACTAACTGACTTGCTCAAAATATTATTGAGTACAAGACAGGTTGTTTCAAGTGCATATCCCCAAAAAGAGATCGACAGAGTTGCAAATCCCATCATGGACCAAACCATGTCTAACAAGGTTCAATTCCTCCTTTTTGAGATGTCATTATGCTATGGTATCCCTGAGGGATCCATTGGGAGAGAATCTCATTCTCTCCTAGATATATCAAAAATTCACTAGAAAGGTATTCACCTCCTCGATCAGACTGAAAATTTTAATACTTTTTTCAGTTTGTTTCTCTACTTTATTACGGAACATTTGAATATTTCAAATGATTCAGACTTGTGTTTCATCAAGTAGACATACCCATATCTAGATAGGTCATCCGTGAACATGATGAATTAGATATACCCTCCTCTGGCATATGTGTGTTAAAAAATATGTCCCAAAAGCCAATCGTCAACCTGTTGACGGTTGAGCAACCTTATATTATGATTGATTTATTAATAAATAAAATATATTTTTGGATTTTCATCATAAATTTTCATCTTCTAATGAACTCTGTTGTTGTGATGAAGTCCTTAGGACTATTTAGATTTGATAAAGAGAGAATTTATCGATTAGTCCTTAAAACTATTCATGACCAAATGATAGGTTGTTAATAAGGACAACAGCTTCTATCGAGCATAGGTCGCTGAAGGCCATATGGGTTGGTTGTCCTCTTAATCAAAGAGTGTGGAGACACTGATATGGCATACAGATGAGATGTAAGGGTACATCATCATTAAACATGACCAACTCTAGAGCATTCTGCTATCGAGAATGTTTCTGATGGAATATAGGTATAAGTTCCCTTAAACCTGAAATCATCTCAGTGACTTGCAAGCAACTCAATATTTTTGGTACTGGACTAACTAAATTTTAATTCAGTGATAGAAGGCTTCTGGGTATAGTCATGTACTTGCAAAGTCAGAGTGTGATCAAGATGAGATTGACCACTCCAAGAGTTGGAGAAGAATGAGTCGTTGTATTTCAATTTAGCAAAATCTTGATCAGGATAATCTATCAGATGGATTTGATATTTTAAAATACAATATGGACAACCTGATCAGAGTTGACAGTTGAACTCTGAGGTATCCTATGAGCATTTTGGTCAAGGGGATGAATTATATAGAAACTATATTCGCATGAGTTCTAAGAATATTGTTCTACACATTCGACCTATCCGGCCATCGGGTACCATTGCTAGATGGCCACTTCGATTGATACAAAAATTTATTCCTATGCTACTGGCTTAGATTCAAACCTATGAGATCACACACATTAGAGTTCATGATCCGATCAGATGGTTGATCAATGATTAAAAATCATTCTAGAGTTAAATGATCAATACGATTGACATTTAATCTAGTGCAAGTGTTGCAGGAGGATCAATTAGCAATTCAATTGCTAATTGATTTAATTTGATTAAGCCAATGGGCTAAGATTAAGTCTAATTGAATATGATTTAATTATATTTAGTTTGGGCTCGATTGGATCAAGTCTAATTAGTTTATTAGATAAGCCAAGTGCAAGAAAAAACTAGTCCTAGTCCAATTAGGACTTGGGTCAACCTAATTTCTAATTTGATTAGAAAATTAAATCAGATTTAAATCTAATTTAATCTGATTAAACTAAGTTCTTAATTGGGTTAAGACCTATTTTAATTATCTTGATTTGGTTTTGGTTTGATTTGGTTTGAGAAACCAAATTTAAACAAGTCATAGATTGAATCCTAGTAAGACTAGGATTCCACCTTGCGCCACCTTAGCCCCCCATGCCCACTCTCTCTTATTTTGTGTGACAAAATCTTTTCTCTAGGCCTTCACACACACTCAAATCTTTCCACTCTTTCTCTCTTATATAGAATGTGGTTGTGGACCAAGTCAAAGTAGGAATTAGTTTGGATTTCAAATTCTATGAGATAGAATTTTAGGAAACCAAAATTCTTTCCTTATGGCACTGATTTTATTAAAATTTTTTTTGAGATTTTTATAGCTTTCATGGTACATACTGTGCACTCTTTGCTAGTAGTCTATGATAGAAAAAGAAGGAAGAGATGCCCAAGAGTTGGGCACCACTTGTCTTGCCCTGTTTGGATTTTCCTTGACTAGATATTTAACCTAGACAAGGACTCTTCATATCTCATTATTTAAGATGAATTTCTTATTAAAATTTTTGTTGATTATAGAGTATTGAGATTCCTTTGGGGTGTGTAAAAATCAAAGAGAAAGAGTTTTGGGGTGTGGAGAGATAATAGACACAAAACTAGGTGTCTAGGTGAGAGCAAAGAGAAGAAGAAGAGGGTCTTCTTCTAGGGTTGCTGAGTTTACCTCTTTTCTTCCTCCATCTACGAGTTTTCTGAGAGTGTCTCATATCTAAAACTCATTTTCTTACTTTTCATCTTTGGAAGAGTCTAAATCAAGAAGAAGGAGGTATCTGATCGACCATCGAAGAAGGATCAACACAGTACTAGCATACTGTGCTGATTTTCTAGACCAGGACTTCTGATCATAATTCATGGACTCATGTGGATGACTCCTAGAGGTCGGATGCATATGTGGCTCACAACATCATCCTCAAGTCCAGATCAGCAAAGTTAGAATGTCTAACTTGCAAGGTAATAGATCTGATCTATTATATTTTACATACATTAGATATAGTATAGAAACATGTTGATATGATCAACATATAGTTCTTACTCTTTATATTTTAATTTTTAATTTAATATCATATAATAATCATGTAATAGGATCTTAGATGTAGGGATTTTCTAATTTTATAAGATAAATTTTGATTTATTTTAATTTTTCGTTGCCTGATCTTGAAAAAGTTTCAAGATCTAACCCTGAAACCCTATATCTGGTTCCTTCAATTGGTATCAGAGCTTAGGTTATTTATTACATGATTATTAATACATACTTAGATTATTTTTTAGATTAGATCTAATTTATAATCTGATTATTAAATCTGAAATTAAAATTTTTAGATCAATTACGAACTATAGATTGTCCTGCTGTAAGGTTTACACCTTACAGTGCACAGGTTGTCCTAGTTCGTGTAGATCTATCTTTAATCATAAATTTATTAGATATGATCTAGATTAAATTTATGATTTATTAGATTTAAAAAATATTTAAATCTAAAATAAAATCTCTTTGTTAATAATTTTCACGTAAAGAACCATCATATTTTTATCAGAGAAATTTGCGCAGTTTAAAGTTGAAATTGTTTCAATTACATTAACCTGTTTAGATTAGATCTGTTGGATATAAAATACCCCCCCGGCCGAAGTTTGCAAAAGACCGATCCTTCGGGCTCTTCCGGCTCCCGACCTTGTATGTGGCACCTCTCAAACTCCCTCGGCTGTCCGGACTTCTCCGACAATGGACTTCTACGTTCACCCACCGGGCCGCCCGAAAGGCCCTCTAGGCCTCACTGACAGTCAACCTCCTACAGCAGCCAACCATTCCCCGAGTCTCTCCTGGACTTCTTTCGACCACGGATGACCCTACTCCGAACTCCTTCCGGGCTTCGTCAGCATCTGAGCTTCCCCGACAACGAGATTTCTACAATAACTAGACTCCTTCCAAGTTTCTACGACGGTCGACCGCCTTTCGGATCCTGATCAGACTCCTGTGAGAGCCGAACTTCTACTACAAGCGGTCTACTTCGAACTCCTGCAGCGGCCTGTCTATCCCAGACATCTACTGTAAGCAAATTCTGACTCAAGCCTTTACTATAAACAAATTTCTATCGAACTTCTACTACAGGTAGACTTCAACTGAGCTACCCCATAGCGAGTGGGTTCTGAACGAGCTTCTATGATGGACGAGCTCCAGCAACTGGGTCCCTGCGATAGCCGATCACCTCCGATGTCTGCCGAGCCTCCCCAGCGCTATCCGAAGTCCATCGCCGGCCAACCTCCTACCAGGCTCCCCATAAAACCAGAGTTCCCCGACGGACGATCTTCGGATGAGCTTCCGCATCAGATAAATCCTAGATGGACTTTTCCAAACTTCGTCAACAAAAATCTCCATCCGAACTCCTACAGCAGGTGACTCCTGCCTGAAACGTTAGCATCCGAAGCGCCCGACAACAGTAGATTCATCAGTGACCTCGGAACATCCGAGCCTCTCCTAGAACGACGATGTAAAGAGCCATTCTGCTCCATCAGGCATCCTAGCTGAGCTTCAATCGATGGATCCAAACTCTCTAGCAAGCCATAACAAGGGCCACTACCTTACTCCACTCGCTGCAACGGATTCCACATGGTTCCACCACTCTCTGACAAGCCACGACAAGAGCCGCCATCCTGCTCCACTTGCTGCGACGGATTCCATGCAGCTCCACCTCTCTCTAGCAAATCCCGACAATGGACACCACTCCACTCTCTGCAACAAGCTCCACGTGGCCCTGAACGACCCCTGACGCCACTACTCTCTGTAACAAACTCCATGCGGCTCTGAGCGGTCCACTACCAGATGGTTACAGACGTTGCTGTCGGTCAGTTACACCCTTCATCTATAAATAAGGATCCCCAGATACGTTCTTCTTAAGCTGATAACTCTATCTCAAAATTCTGCCAAAATTTTTGCTCGAGCACTCCATTTCTGTTGAAGCAGAGTACTGACTTGACCGTCAAAGGTCTTGTCGGAGCACCCCCAACTCCGGTTTAGACTTTCTTTGCAGGTCCCGATGGTGACCGCGGTCATCCAGTCCAGCTCTATTCTGCACCAACACAGAGTACTGACTTGAGCGTCGGAGGGTCTTACCGGAGCACCCCCAACTCCATTTTAGACTTTCTTTGTAGGTCCCGACGGTGGCCGCGGTCATCCCAGCTCCAGCTTCTCCGACTTCGATGGAATTCTGCACCAACAGAATTGACGCTAGAGGAAGGGGCGTGTGTCTTTGCAGTACCCTTGTTCTTAAAAGAGTGCTCAACGGGACTGATTCGATCATCTTCTCCGACATCCTCTTCTCCTTCTACTAGATCTTCACCTGATGCCTCCCCACAGAGCATCCACCAGGCGATCCACGACCTCTGCGGTCAAATCTCAGGCTCTGACCTCACCTCCAGTTTCTCAGGCTCCTCCTCCTCCGGCAACGGTGGTCGGCGCAGAGCAATTCAACCTGCTGGTTCAGCAGGTCAGAGGCCTCACTAAAGTGGTGCAGGCCATGCAACAGCAACAACAGCCGCAAGTGTCGGTGCGGTTGGAGAGAACGTCGTCAGAATTTCACAATCCGACGGTAGGGTGGGCCACTTGGGCCAGTCACCCCGTCTTTCTCGGAAAGACAAATCCGAGGGTGGAGAGCCCTCAGTCCGATCATGATTCTACTCCTGGAGGATCTCTACCTCCATTCTGCCCGAAGACCTCGAGACCCGCAGTCGAGAGGATTTCTGGATCGAAGACTCCAAGAGATGAATCGACGGATCGAAGAACTCCGTCACGCTCCCTCTGCTTATGGTGAGGACATCTATACTGACCCTCTCTTCTCTCAAATGATCATGTAGGAACCGATCCGTCAAACTTCAAGCTCCCCCAATTCGAAAGCTATGATGGGACCTCGGATCCGGTCGACCACCTGGAGGCCTTTCGGACAATGATCTGCTCCATGGCGCGCCAGACGACATTCTGTGCCAAGCTTTTCCATCCACCCTGAAGGGAGCAGCAAGGAACTGGTACTCGACGTTGAAGTTGGGTACCATCTTTTCCTTTGATCAAATGAGCCACCAGTTCGCAGCTCATTTTGTTAGCAGCCGACATCCCTGGAGAGGTTCGGAGTCCCTCATTAACATCAAGCAAAGGGAGGGGAATCCATCCAGGCTTACGTCAACCATTTCAACGTCGCTGCATTGGAGGTCCGAAACTTGGACCAATCGGTCGCGATGGCCGCTCTGAAAGGTGGCCTTCAGAAGAACGACCTTCTGTTCTCCTTGAAAAGAAGTACCCCAGAGATTTTGCTGATTTACTGGCTCGGGCGGAAGGATATGCCCGAGCAGAAGAAGCCTTCAAGATGAAGGATGAGGAGATCGTGAGAGATCGACAGGCGGGAGACTCGAGCAAGCCCGCAATTGAAAAAGGACCGAGCGAAGCTCGGCCATGCTCTCGAACTCCTTCCGGTACAGGCACACCCGGACTCCTCCCCGAGCTCATAAACAGAGAAGCCCAGACCATCAAGTTCGGCGAGGCTCCCCTCCCGGGAGATTCCACAGCTATGCCCCTCTCAATGCATCGAAAACTCAAGTGCTGATGGAGGTCAGGGAGCAGCTCCCAAGGCTGGAGAGGATGCGCTCGCACCCTGGAAAGCGTAACCTGAACAAATTCTGCCTCTATCATCGTGACCATGGCCACGACATGGAGGAGTGTATTCAGCTTCGAGATGAGATCGAGGAGCTCATTAGACAAGGTCGGCTTGACAGATTCATTCAACACCGACATGAAGGAAGGAAAGATCGGCCTAGGGCCCTGCCGCAGTCGAAATCGCCAAGGAGGGAGGAGCAGCCAGAAGATCAGCCTCCAATTGAGATTATCAACTCCATCTCGGAGGGACCCCGATGGGGAGCAGACCTTCCACGGTTATAGGGTTCAAAAAATCTACGAATGTATTACCAACAACTTTGCCCTGAATGAAAATTCTCTTCATGTTTGCGCATTCTTTCTTTTGGTATGAGCTTATAACAACGAGAGATAACTCCGCATACAAACGAAATTAAGCACGTTAGGAATAGGAGGAGAACCTCGTCCTAACATGAGCAAAGCCGAAGGCCCGATTTCTTAAAGATTGGATGGGGAGAGAGGCCCTTACAAGGGCCCTTATGTGCCCCCACAGCCTTGTTAGGAACAGGAGGAGAACCTCGTCCTAACATGAGCAAAGTCGAAGGCTCGATTTCTTAAAGACCGGATGGGGAGAGAGGTCCTTACAACGGCCCTTATGTGCCCCCACAGCCTTGTTAGGAATAGGAGGAGAACCTCATCCTAACATGAGCAAAGTCGAAGGCCCAGTTTCTTAAAGATCGGATGGGGGAGAGACCCTTACAACGGCCCTTATGTGCCCCCACAGCCTTGTTAGGAACAGGAGGAGAACCTCGTCCTAACCTGAGCAAAGCCAAAGGCTCGATTTCTTAAAGATCGAATGGGGGGAGAGGCCCTCACAACGGTCCTTATGTGCCCCCACAGCCTTGTTAAGAACAGGAGGAGAACCTCATCCTGACACGAGCTGAAACCGACTGTCAGGAACAAGGGAAGGACCTCGTCCCGACGTAAATAAAGACTCGGTTGATCGACAAGGGGGAAAGCTTCCTCAATGACTCCTCTACACTATCACGACCCCGTCAAGTGCATAGGGAAGACCCTCACTCAAACATAAAAGAAAAGGAGAGATGAAAAGAAAAAGCGACGAACTACACCGACGATAGGTGAAAAATGAACTACATCAAAGGCACAAGGGACCTCGTCTCGATGAGAAAGAAAATCCTTGTCGAAAATCTCTAGTCCCTGAGGGCAAATCAACACGACGACGATCAGAAACTTTCAAACTACGTCAGCAATGAACAAGACGGAAGACAAAAGAAGTTCGATGAATGATGACTCAAAGCAAGAACCGACGAGGGATTACAAACTACGTCGACGCCAAACAAGATGAAAGACAAATGGAGTTTGGTAAACAACCATTTAATACCAGAATGGACAAGGTAATAGATAATTTTATTTTTATTTTGTTGGTGAAGTACACATTACAAAGCCTTAAAGGCCAAAAAATAAAAAAAAGAAAGAAGAAAAAGAGGCTCTAAGGAAGCCCAGTTTCCTCCGACTTCGAGCTCTCGGTTCCGGCCCTTGCTATGGATTGCCTTAAATTTTTGACTTCCTCTTCCAGTTCCATCTTTTTCAGCAACATATCTTAGAACATCCGGTGGAACTGCCAGTGCTTGTCCTCTGACTCTTGAAGCCTCCTCCTCAAGACCTCGGACTCTGCCTCAGCATCCTTGACTGCCTGCTGCTCGTGGACCAGCTGAACCTTCAGCCACCATAATTCGGCTTCCTCCCGCCCAAGGGCTACAGACAGTTCCACCATAGTCCCCCTCAAGGAGGAAAGCTCGTCAGAACCTTCTGCAGGGACAGGCTGGACTCTCTCGGACAGTCACCTCTGAAGGCGGGCAACTTCGTCAGTCACCATCTGGAGCCTCTTTCAGTAGTCCTCTACTTGTTTGCTCCAACTGACTCGATAGACGTCGTAAGTCACCTCGACATCCTGCAGCTATTTTTGAAGGTCGGAGAACCTCTTCGACCAGTCTTGGTCGCGGTCAGTCTGGACTGTGAGCCAGGATGAGCTCCCTTCCAGCCGATCGATCTTCGCCTGTGCGGCCGCCAGCTCAACTTTAAGGGAGCTGATCTTGGAAGCCTGAGTCCAAGACCGGTCGCTGGCACGTTTTCGGAGTTCTTTAAGCTCTGTAATGAAGTCGGCTTTCCTTTTGGTGTATTCCATGAAACTTTTCTTGTGGAGGTCTCGAAAGCGAGTAGCCTCCGCGGTGGCCTCTGAATGGCTCTCCTTCAGCCGATGAAGTTCGTCTTCCAGCTTCTTGGATTTTCTTGTCAACTGACGAACTTCTCTTTGGAGGTCTCGTATCATCGACTTCAAGGGAATACCCTCCGACAGGGGAAGAGCTTCGACAAGACACTGTCATTGGAGGACAAGAGCGTCACGACTCAAATTAATACAAGAAGGCAAAAAGAAGGAAAAGAATACAAAAAAAAAGGGGAGGGACCCTCCGTAAAGACAAATCCGGCTTCATTGATCAAATAAATTTTAAGTACAAGAGAATGAGAAAAAAATCACCACAAAGAAAAAATACAAAACTAGAGGTTCCGAACCTCTGGGGCAGAAGTAGAGGGGGTCGGTGTCCCCGAAAGATCGTCAGCGGCGGCCACGACAGTCGATGAGATCCCGACTGGAAGAGGACCGGCAGCGACTTCGGATGGTCCGGCTTCATCATCGGATGCCTCGTTCAGGAAGTCGAGATCTAACTCGGGAAACCTCCCAGCCACCTTCTCTTCGCAGAGCTCGAACCCCTTGATGAAGGCATCCTGGCCGAACTGGACCTTCAGATCCTCCATCTCGGGGGAGGCTTTGAACTCCTCTACTGCTCGAGCCCTTGCCTCCGAGACTAGAGACGGAATCTGCACTTTCAACTTGAAAACCTGCTCCTTCAACTCAGAGACCTGTGCCCTTAATGCGGAGACCTCGGCCTCAGCCTTCCCTGTCTCCTCCTCCAAGGCGGTCCTCAAATCGGACGAGGTTTGTCCCTTCTTTTCTAGTGCCTCTTGGAGGCTTTGGACCTCGGCGATCTTCTCCTCAAGGCGGGCAGCCCCAGCTAGGCGATCCTCTTCTGCCCGAGCTGCCTCTTTCTTGGCGATCTTCACCGCCTCAATGTTGGCGACGAGCTGGTGCCCAATCTGCAAGAATGGTCGGAGAGTTGACATAAGGGCTGAAGAATAAATTAAAGAAGCAGGAAGAAGAAAAAGGATGAGTTAACCTACTTCGAGGAAAGATCCCAGAGAGTCACAGACCCACAGCTCGAGATCGGTGAGGATGATCCTCTCAACTACCTCGGGCAGAATGCACCCTTCGACCAGCCTCTTTATTAAGTCCCTATTATTGAAGGGATTCTCCCCCAGATCTTCCTCGGAGCCACCGTACCCCTCGACGGCAGCCCTGCGACTGCGACTCCTCCGGGCTAGGATCTTCTTTCTCCTCCTCCCTTCGGCCCCGGGTGCCCCCTCGGGACGAACCTCCAAAATGAGACCCTCGATCGGGGGGCTCTGTGAAGGAGCTCGGGGGACTTCCGATTTAGCGTCAGAAGGGGCTTCGACGATGACAGGCATCGGAGCAAGCGCGACCGAGCTTGTCCCTTCTGTCCTGGCTTTTTTCACCGACCCTGAAGTTGAGGCATCTTTTCTCTTGTGGGTCTTGAGACCCTGGGCTAACCTCAGAGCCACGCTTGCATCCATGTCTGCGATAAAAGAAAATCAGCATGGCTCCGAAATGGAACAGGAAGAAGGGGAAGCAAAAAAAAAAAAAAAAAGGGGAAAGAAAAAAAAGGAGAGGGAGAGATACCGATAGGGTTAAGGAGGCTCAGGCCGACGTTGAACAAAAGTTGTTCCCTCAAAAGGTCGGGGAGGAGGGGGGCTTGATAGGCCTTGAGCTTTTTGGAGGCCTCGAGGTCGTCCCTTTCTAGGGTAGAAGTCCGACGGACGGAATCCCTCAGGGAGCCCCAAGGGGGTAATCCTAGCTTCAAGGTCGGGCATGTTCTTCTCCTTCCAGTTATGGACAGAAGAGGGGGTGCCTTTCAGCAACTCCTTTCTACCGAACTGGGGAGAGAAGTACCACCAATCTTTTATCGAGGGATGGCGCTTGAAGGTGTAGAAGTTCCTAAACAAAGAAAGAGTCGGCCGAACTTCGGCCAAACTACAAAGAGAAAGAAATCCTATCAAAAACCTAAAAGAGTTCGGCACGACGGAAACTAGAGAAATATTCAAAAACAAAAGAGAGCAACGACAAAGGATGGCAGTGGAAGCCAAAGTCTGGCACGGAAGGCCTCCTGGTACAGACAGAAGCGGTCGGGAGGAGGGGTGCTAGCCCGATCAGATGGCCCGAAAGCTCCAGCTCTACTCTGGAGGAACTCCATACTGAATCCTTATCAGTGACAATTCATCCAGAGTCAAGGAGCCAGGGATGGTGTCCGGCGCAAAGGCCAGACAGGGTTCGGTCCTAGCTACGGATCATCTATGATACAGTACTATGGGAACTGGGCTGACGAACTCCTAGAACTGGAAGAGATATCAGAGGATATTTTGGATCAAATGGAAGCCACAAAAATCTCAGAAAATTGGAAAAAATAGCAAATAGGTCCCCAAGAAAGCTAAATGAATAGAATACGAAGGAAAAGGATGGGAGAACGTCAGGAAGTTTCGAAACTGACCTAGATTGATCCCAGGAGTGCAGGGAGACGGCGAGGATGATGGAGGTCAACCCGGAGGATGCCTAAGGCCGGGAAGGTTGCTAGAGGAAGCTGGAGCTCTTGGGGAAGAAGAGGGGAATCGAGGGATTCTCTCGAGCAAGGTGGAACCCCTAAAGGAGGAGAACGTGTTTAAATAGACCTCGAGATCCGACGCAATAATGATTGCGGATCTCCTCTAGCCGGCCTGCACTCGTCGCGTGTCCCACTCACCTTGAAAGACTGTTGTAAATGGCTGCAGCTGACAGAGTCATTATTACGCCGTACCTAGAGCCACGCCCCGACGAAAATTCCAAAAAGAAGAAATCTTTTTCGAAAAGGTTCCAGTACCAGTGCACCGAACATCAAAATATCTGGCAACCGCTGAGTACGAAAATCGAGGAGAGCAGCTTCGACCATGAGAATTTCTCTGTACTTCATTCAGAATTCAAACTCGAAAGTAAGGGACTGGTGTTGGATATAAAATACCCCCCGATCAAAGTTTGCAAAAGACCAATCCTTCGGGGCTCTTCTGACTCCCGACCTTGTATGTGGCACCTCTCCGAACTCCCTCAGCTGTTCGAACTTCTCCGACAATGGACTTCTGCATTCACCCACTGGGCGGCCCCAAAGGCCCTCTAGGCCTCACTGACAGTCGACCTCCTACAGCAGCCAACCATTCTCCGAGTCTCTCCTGGACTTCTTCCGACCACGGACGACCCTACTCCAAACTCCTTCCGGGCTTCGTCAGCATCCGAGCTTCCCTGACAACGAGATTTCTACAGTAACCAGACTCCTTCCAAGTTTCTACGACAGTCGACTACCTTTCGGATCTCGATTGGACTCCTGCGAGAGCCGAACTTCTACTACGAGCGGTCTACTCTGAACTCCTGTAGCGGGCTGTCTATCCCAGACGTCTACTGTAAGCAAATTCTGACTCAAGCCTCTACTATAAATAAATTTCTGCCGAACTTCTACTACAGGTAGACTTCAACCGAGCTACCCCATAGCGAGTGGGTTCCGGACAAGCATCTATGATGGACGAGCTCCAGCAACTGGGTCCCTACGATAGCCGATCACCTCCGATGTCTGCCGAGCCTCCCCAGCGCTATCCGAAGTCCATCGTCGGCCAACCTCCTACCAGGCTCCCCATAAAATCGGACTTCCCCGACGGACGATCTTCAGATGAGCTTCCGCATCAGATAAATCCCAGATGAACTTCTCCGGACTTCATCAACAAAAAATCTTCGTCCGAGCTCCTACAGCAGGTGACTCCCGCCTGAAACGTCAGCATCCGAAGCACCGACAACAGTAGATTCGTCAGCGACCTCGAAACATCCGAGCCTCTCCTAGAACAATGATGTAAAGAGCCATTCTGCTCCATCAAGCATCCCAGTCGAGCTTCAGCCGACGGATCCAAACTCTTTGGCAAGCCACAACAAGGGCCACTACCTTACTCCACTCGCTGCAACAGATTCCATGCGGTTCCACCACTCTCTGACAAGCCACGACAAGAGCCGCCATCCTGCTCCACTCGCTGCGACGGATTCCATGCAGCTCCACCTCTCTCTGGCAAATCCTGACAATGGACACCACTCCACTCTCCGCAACAAGCTCCATGTGGCCCTGAACGATCCCTGACGCCACTACTCTCTGTAACAAACTCCACACGGCTCTGAGCGGTCCACTACCAGACGGTTACAGACGTCGCTGTCGGTCAGTTACACCCTCTGTCTATAAATAAGGACCCCTAGATATGTTCTTCTCTAAGCTGGTAACTCTATCTCAAAACTTTGCCAAAATTTTTGCTCGAGCACTCCATTTCTGTTGAAGCAGACTACTGACTTGAGCATCGGAGGGTCTTGCCAGAGCACCCCCAACTCCAGTTTAGACTTTCTTTGTAGTCCCGATGGCAGCTGCGGTCATCCCAGCTCCAGCTTCTCCACTTCGACGAAATTCTGCACCAACACAGAGTACTGAATTGAGAATCGGAGGGTCTTGCCGGAGCACCCCCAACTCTGGTTTAGACTTTCTTTGCAGGTCCCGACGGCGGCCACAGTCATCCCAGTTCCAGCTTCTCCGACTTTGACAAAATTCTGCATCAACAAGATCTAAAGTAGTTTCATGCTTCTTTCACTTGCATTTTGATTATGAATCAAACATGTAACTTGGTTGGTAGAACCATATTGCAAAAATATTTTACAAACATGAAAATTATTTTCGAAAAGTCAAACCCCAACCTTCAGCCCAAAACTTAATTGAGAATTAAGAAGTTGTTTGATTAGGTTCTAGGATCGTGAATTGAAGAACCTGAGACACAAACCATAACACATTGGGTTAATGGGTTAGTGAAAATTAGGTCCATTAATTGGGTTAGACCTAAGGTTAGATTAAAGATGGACTTAATTAGAGAATTGACTAAATCTATCAATTGTTGTCTTAGATTAGGTCAAAGATTCTCTAGATCAATTACAATAGTTGTAGTTGGTCAAGTCCATGTCTTTAACGAGAACTAAATGGACTTAATTCTTGGCTAAGCAGTCTAGCACGAACTGTTAGATTGATCTAATCAAAACTAATTAAATCAGTTGGTGTCTAAGATAAACCAGACTGGTGGTTTTTAATTGACAGCCTGCTTACCTGACCATTTCTGATGGTGTCTAAGGCAAGCTTTAGCAAATCCTCCCACCGATCGAACTTACCTGGCCTCTTGATGAAATTATATTTTGATCAGATCACTTGACTATTCGAGCTAACCCATGTCAGCTAGGTAAATCAGTGTGACTGATTTAGGTACTCCTAGACTAGCCTTTTTAATGGTCTCCCTTAAGCTACTTGGTGAAGCCAGTGGGAGGATCATGATAAGCTGGTTCATCTGACCTTCTCCTCTAAATCAATTAAATTTTTTAAAATTATTAGGTCCTTAAAATAAAATAGTTATGGTGATAACTAGATCATAGCCTCCCATTAAGTGGATGATAATAGGTCCATCAGTTGGATAATCATTGGAGGCCCAAAGGCTTGGTACTTATCGACTGATGGAATTGTCATTCATAATATGATTTTTGAGTGCATCTTTCTAAATAGTGGTTAGGTTAGCCAACCAAAGTTGGGCCTAATCATTCATTGGCTAGGTGGGCCAAGTATGGTCATATTAATGGTTGGACCTAATCAAACCTTTTCAGTGGAGACCAAAGCCTACTGATTAGGGACTGGGGCAAAATTAAAATTACTAGAAATTATTTAGAGAAATAATTGGTGATGAACCTACCCTTAGATGTACATCAGTTGGCCAACTAAAGTTGGGCTTGTGTGCAGTCTAAGTGGATTCTAGTACCCATTAAGAAATTAGGATAATTCCTTGAATTGGTGGTAGAGGCTACCAATTCGAATAAAATAGTGGGAGAAATTTTTGATTAAAGTCTAAATCTTTTGGTTTAATGAATCAATTACTAATTAGGTTATGGTTTTTCTTTGTGCAGATATGGCCACTACCCTATCGCTCTTGTCATTGTTGGACAATGATAAATTGGTGGGATCCAACTTCGGTAGCTGTACCAAAAGTTGAAGATTATCCTAGAGCATGAACGGATCCTATATGTGATAAGGGATCCTACACCTGAGGAGCCAACTGCAATGCACGTGGAACAGTCAAAGATACTTACCAGAAGTGGCTCAGTGATCGGATCATGGTGTGCTGCATCATGCTGGCTACCATAAGCGACGAGTTCAATCATAGATTTGAGTTAGCTCAGCCAAAAGACATGCTTCAAGTGTTGGAGGATGCCTTTGGCACACCCGATGACGAGGAGAGGCACAAGACTAGTTATGCCATTTTCAATGCTAAAATACGAGATGGTGCCTCTGTCACTGATCATGTATTGTACATGATCGAGCTGATAAAGTATTTGAGTAAGCTCGGCTTTTTCTTGCATGAGCAGCTTGGGAAAGATGCAATACTAAACTCGTTGTCCAAGTCTTATCTCCCATTCCTCACTCATTATAGAATGACAAAGCCTGAAGTAAACTACCACGGGTTACTGGGGCTGCTTCAGAACTTTGAGAAGGATCACCAACTCCACAAGGAGTTGGTGAACTTAGTGAGAGGTTTGTCTTCTAGTTCTCGACCCTTTGAGAAAGGGAAAAAAAATAAGAAGAAGAAAGTGAAGAAGGTACAAGTTCAGGTTGGAACATCAGTGCAGGACCAGACCAGAAAGATCAAGCCCGATGAGAGTCAAACTAAATGCTTCTTTTGCAAAAAGTAAGGGCACTGAAAGAGGAACTGTCCTTAGTATATTGCCTCCCTGGACCCGAACAGGCAGAGAAAAAAGTAAGCTATTGTTGGACAAGATATTTATATGATAACTCCTTGTAATTTTTTTATTTGTGATATAACTGACTGGGTATTGGATACCGATAGCCCTTACCATATTTGCAATTCGTTACAGGAGTTGCAAGTTAGTAGAAGATTCGAGCAAGGCGAGAGGTTCTTGAACGTTGGAGATGGAAGACCAGTTCCAGTTCTAGCATTAGAAATCTTAAAACTTGTATTTAAGTCCCATACCGTCGTTCTTAATGATTGTCATTTCTGTCCCAGTTTCTTTTTAAATGTTATTTCTGTAGGCCTTCTGGCCAAAAATGATTATGAAATTTCAATAAAAAAATAAGTTTGTAATATCATTATGAATGGTGTTACTATTTTTTGTGGACATTTGAACAATGGTGTGTATATGTTATCACAATCTGTTAACATAGTCTATTCTACAGGCAAGCACCCTAGATTAGATAGTGTATCAGATATCTACTTATGGCACTGTAGGCTAGGTCATATAAACAAGAACAAGATAAACAGGTTGACTCAAGAGGGAATCCTCGAAGTCAGTGATTGTGAATCACTTCCAACCTGTGAGTCCTGTCTTCTTAGTAAAATGATCAAGTCACCTTTTACTGAAAAAGGTGAGAGAGCTACTGAGCTCTTGGGCCTAGTACATACTGATGTATGCGGGCCCATGAGCACAAGTGCTAGAGGTGGATATTTCTACTTCATCACTTTCACGGATGATTTATCCAAATATGGATATGTTTGTCTGATGAAACATAAGTCAGATTCATTTGAAATGTTCAAACGATTCTGAAGTGAAGTAGAAAAACAAACTAGGAAGAGTATTAAAACTCTTCGATCTGATCGAGGAAGGAAATACCTTTCTGGTGAGTTTCTCACATATGTAGGAGAGAATGGGATTCTCTCCCAATGGACTCCTCTAGGAACACCACAGCATAATGGTGCGTCTGAAAGGAGAAATCAGACTCTGTTAGACATGGTCTGATCCATGATGGGTTTTGCCCACTTGTCGATATCTTTCTGGAGATATGCACTCGAATCGACCTGTTATCTGTTAAATAAGGTTCCAAGTAAGTCTATAATTAAGACTCCATATGAGATATGGACAGGATGTAAGCCAGCACTTTCATACCTTAGGGTCTGGGGGTGCCCGACCTATGTCAAACGGTTAGTTACAGATAAACTTGGACCTAGGTCTGACAAATGCACATTCATAGGGTACCCCAAAGAGACCAAAAGATATTTTTTCTACCATACTGATGAACAAAAGGTGTTCGTCAGCCTTAAGGCAACTTTTTAAAAAAAGAGTTCTTTGGTGAAGGAACCGTTGCCTCTAAAGTTGAACTTGATGAAGTTCAACAGGTAGAAGGACTGACACCAGTAGTTGAATCTGAGTCAAATTTGATTAGATCAAATTCGGAGCCCAATGTACCTACACTATTAAGGCGATCCGATAGAGTACTGTATCAGTCAGACAGATACTATGATTTTTTGATCCGGAAAGGAGATCCCATCGAACTCGATGAGAACAATGAGGATCCGATCACCTATATGGATACAATGCAGAGATCTAATTTCGAGAAATGACTTGAAGTCAAAAAATCTGAAATGAAGTCTATGAAGGTCAATGATGTATGGACATTGATTGATCCACCTGAAGGGGTTAAACCCATTGGGTGTAAATGGGTCTTCAAAAGGAAGAGAGGCACAGATTGAAAGATGGAGACCTATAAAGTCCATCTGGTTGTCAAGAAGTATCATCAACATTATGGTATTAACTATAACGAGATGTTCTCCCCTGTGGCAATGCTCAAATGCATTCGGATAATGCTTGCAATAGCTGCCCATCTGGATTATGAGATCTGACAAATGGATGTAAAGACAGCTTTTCTGAATGGAGAGCTGACCGAAGAGGTGTATATGATACAACCTAAGG
This sequence comes from Elaeis guineensis, assembly GCF_000442705.2. Taxonomy (NCBI): domain Eukaryota; kingdom Viridiplantae; phylum Streptophyta; class Magnoliopsida; order Arecales; family Arecaceae; genus Elaeis; species Elaeis guineensis. The sequence continues at coordinate 84,378,689 of NC_026003.2, forward strand.
GGTTTACATCCACAGATGAATCCAAGGTGTGCAAGCTTCAGAGATCCATTTATGGATTGAAGCAAGCTTCTCGGAGTTGGAACATGCATTTTGATAAGGTGATCAAAATGTATGGCTTCATTAAGAATAGAGAAGAGCCCTGCATCTATAAATGGATAAATGGTCCAGTTGTGGTATTCCTTATCTTATATGTGGATGACATTCTCTTAATCGGGAATGACATCCCCGCACTACAGGGAATAAAAGTTTGGTTGTCATCGTAGTTCTCCATTAAGGACTTGGGTGTAGCATCCTACATCCTAGGGATGAAGATCTATAGGGATAGATCTAAAAGGATGCTTGGGTTATCCCAATCCACGTACATAGACACTGTGCTGAAGAGGTTCAGCATGGAGAATTCCAAGAAGGACTATCTATCGATAGGCCATAGAATTTTCTCTCTAAGAAGGATTGTCCGACAACTCCTGAAAAGAGCGTATGAGTAGAGTCCCATATGCTTCGACGGTGGGATCTATCATGTACGCCATGACATGTACAAGGCCAAATGTGGCATACTCACTAGGAGTAGTGAGTAGATACCAATCTGATCCTGGAGAAAACCACTGAAAAGTGGTTAAAGCCATCCTTAAGTATTTGAGAAATACTAAGGACCAATGGTTAGTTTATGGTGAGTCAGATCTAAAACTTGTAGGGTTCACAGACTCCATCTTTCAATCTGACCATGATGACAGCAGAAGCGTATTGGATTATATCTTTCTTCTGAATGGTGAAGTCATCTGCTGGAAGAGTTTCAAGCAGCATACTATGGCAGACTCTGTTTGTGAGGCAGAGTACATTGTAGCATCGGATGCTGCGAAGGAAGCTGTGTGACTGAAAAAATTCATCACCGAGCTTAGAGTAGCTCCCTCTCTCGATGGTCCGGTCCTGCTTTACTATGACAGCACTGGTGTCATAGCTCAAACAAAGGAACCCAAAGCACACTAGCGGACGAAGCACATTTTGCACCATTTCCATCTGGTTCGAAAGATCGTGGATCGAGGTGATGTCGACCTTCAGAAGATTGACGGAAAGAAGAATCTGACTGACCCCTTCACTAAAGCCCTGGCGATAAAGGAGTTAGACAATCATAAGTCGAAGATGGGTATTAGATACTATGCTGAGTGGCTTTAGCATAAGTGGAAGTTGTTGAAAAATATTTTCCAAAAGTCAATCGTCAACCTGTTGACGGTTGAGCAACCTTGTATTGTAATTGATTTGTTAATAAATAAAATATATTTTTGATATTTTCATCATAAGTTTTTATCTTCTAATGAACTCCGTTATTGTGATGAAGTCCTTGGGACTATATAGGTTCAATAAAGAGAGGATTTATCGATTAGTCCTTAAAACTGTTCATGACCAAAATTATAGGCTGTTAATAAAGACGACAACTTCTATCGAGCATAGGTCACTGTAGGCCATATAGGTTGGTTGACCTCTTAACCAAGGAGTGTGGAGATACTAGTATAGTATACAGATGAGATATAATGGTACATCGTCATGGAACGTGACCAACTCCAGAGCATTCTACTGTCGAGAATATCTCTGATGGGATATAGGTATAAGTATCCTTTAGACCTGAGATCGCCTCAGTGACTTGCAAGCAACTCACTGTGCTTTGGTACTAGACTAACTGAATTTCTAATTTAGTGATGGAAGGCTTCTGGGCATAGTCAAGTACTTGCAAAGTCAGAGTGTAATCAAGATGGGATTACTCCAAGAGTTGGAGAAGAATGAATCGCTGTATTTCAATTTAGAAAAACCTTGGCCAGGGTAATTCATCAGATGGATTTGATATTTTAAAATACAATGTGGACAACCTGATCAGTGTTGACAGTTGAACTCTGAGGTATCCTACGAGTATTTTGATCAAGAGGATGAATTATATGGAAACTATATCCGCATGGGTTCTAAGGATGTTGTTCTACACATTCGACCTATCCGACCATCGGGTACCATTGCTAGATGGTCACTTTGATTGATACAAAAATTTATTTCTATACTTCTGACTTAGGTTCAGACCTATGAAGTCACATACATTAGAGTTCACGATCCGATCGGATGGTTGATCAATGATTAAGAATCGTTCTAGGGTTAAACGATCAATACGATTGACATTTAACCTAGTGCAAGTGTTGCAGGAAGATCAATTAGTAATTTGATTGCTAATTGGCTTAATTTGATTAAGCCAATAGATTGAGATTAAGTCTAATTAAATATAATTTAATTAAATTTAGTTTGGGCTTGATTGGATCAAGTCCAATTGATTTATTGGATAAGTCAAGTGCAAGGAAAAACTAGTCCTAGTCTAATTAGGACTTGGGTCAACCTAATTTCTGATTCGATTAAAAAATTAAATCAGATTTAAATCTAATTTAATCTGATTAAATTAGATTCTTAATTGGGTTAAGACCTATTTTAATTGGATTGATTTGATTTTGGTTTGATTTGGTTTGAGAAACCAAATTTGAACAAGTCATAGATTGAATCCTAGTAAGACTAGGATTCCACCTTGCGCCACCTTAGCCCCCCACACCCACTCTCTCTTATTTTGTATGACAAAACCTTCTCTCCTAGGCCTTCACATATGCCCAAAGCTTTCTACTCTTTTTCTCTTATATGGAATGTGGTTGTGGACCAAGTCAAAGTAGGAATTAGTTTGGATTTCAAATTCTATAAGATGGAATTTTAGAAAACCAAAACTCTTTCCTTATGGTACTGATTTTATTCAATTTTTTTTTGAGATTTTTGTAGCTTTTATGGCACATATTGTGCACCCTTTGCTGGTGGTCCATGGTAGAAAAAGAAGGAAGAGGCACCCAAGAGTTGGGCACCACTTGTCTTGCCCTATTTGATTTTTCTTGACTAGATATTTGACCTAGACAAGGACTCTTCATTTCTCATTATTTAAGATGAATTTTTTCTTGAAATTTTCATGGATTATAGAGCATTAATAGACCTTTTGGGCATGTGAAAATTAGAGAGAAAGAATTTTGGGGCATAGAGATATAATAGACACAAAATTAGGTGTCTAGGTGAGAGCAAAGAGAAGAAGAAGAGGGTCTTCTTTTAAGATTGCTGAGTTCACCTCTTTCCTTCCTCCATCTGTGAGTTTTCTAAGAGTGCATCACATCTAAAACTCCTTCTCCTACTTTTCATCTTTGGAAGACTCCAAATCAAGAAGGAAGCATCTGATCGACCATTGAAGAAGGATCAGCACAGTACTAGCATACTGTACTGATTTTCTAGACTAGGACTTCTGATCGTGATTCGTGGGCTCGTGTGGATGACTCCTAGAGGTCGGATGTGTATGTGGCTCGCAACATCATCCTCAAGCCTGGATCAACAAAGTTAGAACGTCTAACTTGCAAGGTAATAGATCTGCTCTATTATATTTTATATACATTAGATGTAGTATTGAAACATGTTGATATGATCAACATATAGTTGTTGCTCTTTATATTTTAATTTTTGATTTAATATCATGTAACAAATATGTAATAGGACCTTAGATCTAAGAATTTTCTAATTTTATAAGTTAAATTTTGATTTATTTTAGTCTTCCGCTGCCAAATCTTGAAAAAGTTGTTAGATGTGTGCCCTAAATGCCAGATTGGCTGACACATTCCTATACAAATCTAAGGGCAAATTTATAATTTTGACTATAAATCAATAAATAGATTATTCTTCTATCACATTGTGTACATTGTATCTGTGATACATCCTTTGAGTTAATAGGAATGTCAATTCATATTTTCAAGAATTGAAAATTTAAGGCATGAATTTATATAACTAACTCATAAATAGCTCCTGACCGTAGGATCATCACAAGGATGGTATCGATCCGAAAGGTTGGTGTACGATTGCTTCCTTAGGATAGATGTATCTTGAGTCTATGATATGGAGACACCGGAGTGAGAGTACAGGTATTCGTTGAGAACGAGAGTACTGAGCATAACCATATCAAGCAGTCATAAGGAAGTCTACCTTCTCATCGATGACTAGCTCGATGCTGCAGTTGTATATCTAGTTCTTTGATCTGAGGTGCATCGACAGTTCATCTTGAGTGTGTTATAGTTTGACTAGACCATAACTCAGTCTCCTAGCCATTGAAACCCTGAGATGTATGTTGGCTGTAGTATATTCATTGTAGGAACTAGGTCGCACCAGGATGGGATCTATCAACCTCGATAGAAGAGAGGAGTAGTCCTATGGTGATCAAAAGATCGAGTCCTTAAGCCCATGGCCATAGCAGAGTGAAATAATGAAAAAAGTTTTTCATTAGGGTTTCACATCGAACTCGGATCGATCGATTGATTCATATGACTGATGTTGGGTTTAACGAGTTCACCTTAACCCTAATTTAGTGAGACTCATGATAGAGGAATTGAATCACACAAGTAGCTGCATCAAGAGATTCATCTTTAGTTCTGATGGGTTGCTACCACATACTACTAGGTGTCACTGGTAGATTTGGGAGCAATTAGAATAATATTAATGATCGATCATTCTAATTGTCTGAATCAGAAGAGTTCTGGTCCATCAAAAGGAGTTTCGATGATGTCGATGATGAGATCACGACATGTCTCATTACCATATGAAATTGAATCTAACTGGGTCACACAAATAAGGGTTAGGGTCTGGATGTCATCAATTAGGCTAACTCAATTGATTTGAATAAGATTCAATTAGATTCAAGGAAATCGTGCTAGCACACGATTGAGCCTAACTTTCTTCTCGTGTAATCTTTTCTATCTCGACTGAGCCAAATATGATTTGAATCATCCAGAGAATCTTGAAAAAAAAATTTCAGTCTAAATGAAGATTGTCTAGCTCAGAAAAGGCTTGTCTTAATTCATGAGATGAATTTAAGACAACACCTGCTAATTCCTGACACCTACCATTTTCATTTTAGGACATCTGTCAAATGTTGACATATGGATCTTAAATTGAAGGCCACTTGGTAAGAGCTCATTGGAGGATTATTGTGGAGTGTCCACATACCAAACCACATCAAATTAGGCACCATAATCAGATTATGGCATGAGCCCAATTGGATTAAGTGGGCACCCCAAGTGGATAAGGATTGGAGAGACTTGATAAGCTTGGACTCCTTGGTGCCAACTTTCTTTGTGCTTATCCAATGTTGGCACCAACTTTTGGAGATAAGATAGGGTTTTTATCTGATGTGATCAGATGACATCACTCCACCAATCAAATTTTTTCTAGATTAAATAAAATTTTTTGATTGGTCGAATGATGTGGCACTGCGCAACATACAGGGTCTATAAAATCCCTGTCTGCGCCTAGGGTTTGTAAGCTTCTACTCAATACCCAGCCAAAATGAGAATCCTCTCCTCTTATCCATGTCTTCCCTACTCTCCTCTCTCCCCTCTTCACATCGAAGGAGTTGGACATCCATCTGGCAAAGGTCCAAGGCATGGTAATGCCTGGAATAGGAAGGCTGCGGGACATCTTCGACAGGCTGCTGCTCCAACTTCAGAAGGAGTTCTGAAGCACTTCCAAATCAGATAGAGATCTGATTTTTGGAGCATAGATTCATGAGGAGAAGACATTCTAAGTCCTACCTAAGTGGATATGGTAGAGGTCAGGCGCTTACGTGGCTACATCAGAACCTCGGGCTGTGCTGCGATCATCTACAGGGTAATCAGATTACTCTTGAGGTATGTCTATACTTCTCATACTTTTAGATTTAATTTTAGATTTTAAATATCAGATAATAAAATTAGATCTAACAGATATTAGATCTAAAATAGCATAAGATAAAATTTTTAAATTATTCTACCCCAGATTTGATGAAATCTGGAAGATCCTATAAAGAAAAAAAGTGGTTTTTCCTTCAACTGGTATCAGAGCCAGATTTTTGGCTCTATTTCAGATCTAATTTAGATTTAATTTTTTATATTTATTTATCTAATATTTATAATATTTTAGATGTCACATCAAATATGATAAGATTTGAAATCAAAATATTTAAAATTAAATCTAAGAAGATCTAACATGCATGAGATGCATGACTAGACTAGGATTAGTTGAATCCATGAACAGTCTTAAGTTTTATGTTTTAATGAGATTAAAATATAAATTAAATCTAATTTATTCTATATTTTTTAGATGTTATAAGTGTTATAATCAGATCAAAAAATAGAAAATAAAATTTTAATTTTTTTATAAAATTGATCTGTTGCATGCCTAGACTAGTTGTAGAATTATTCCAATAACTTATCTAGAATAGATTTAATTTTGAATAATTTAATTTAAATCTTATTTTTTAGATATTACATATGATGTATCAGATCTGAAAGTAAGTTAATTAGATCAATTTTTGATACATGAGATGTATGCAAAGCATGTATTAGTTAGATCTTAAATTGTATTTGAGATATGTAAATTAAGATCTAACTAGTTTTATAGTTAAATTTATATTTCTGATTAAAGTGTTCCTCATGGCCGTCCGATCATAAGAACAAAGTAGGATTTTAAGATCCTCTCTTTTCATTCAATGGAGTATTCATATGATGTGTAGGGGTGCCGCGCATTCATCCTTAATCAGAAATCAAAACTTACTTTTTTATAAAATCCTAGATCCAGAAATCTTAAGATTTATTTTACATGCTTTATTTATGAACCTAAACTTAATTAATGAATTAAGTTTATGAAATTAATTTGGTCTAAAATTAAAAATTTTAGATCTAAAATATTTTCATAAAATTGGGTTCGAGCTTGGGTAGCTCAATTAGGTCTAGCAGTTGATCAAACCGAATCAAGAGTTGGTTAGGTGGGATCATGAAAGCTAATAATTGACCAGCCTAATAGGATTAAGTCTGGATCAAGATCGAATCACATTTAGATGTGACTCAATCAAGTTAAGACCTAATTTGGCTCAGTGGTTAGAGCCTGGATTGTAGGCTAACCCAATTAGTTCTGGTTCGATAAATTGGTGTCTAAGGTAAGTTGGGCAAATACGACCAACTAGTTTTTAATTGGGAGCTACTCGACTCGAATGCATTCTTATCAAGTTAATGGCATATCCCTTCCACCGATCTCACTTATCTGGCCATATGTGTCGACCCAGTTCTGATTAGAGGTGGCTAACAATTCGAGCTAACCCATGCCACTAGGTTAGTCATAATTGTTATGACTATATCAAGTCAAGTTTAATAAGACCTAAATCAAATCTTTCTAAGAAAATATTAAGTCTAGATCTTCCACCATTGTGGATGTGCAGGCCCTTCCCGAGGTTGATTGTTCTCGGCTGGTTACAGTGGCTCAGTTGCACCGAGAACATGCAACCATGTCCATTAGGCATTGGATGCTATGAATTAGAGGATGGGTTGGGCTCAATATTCTGGATACGGTGAGGGACCCAATCAGAAATCTAGTTCGTGCAAATGGTGGGTCTGACTTAACTAAGGATTGGAGCAATATTTCGGACATGGTGAGCTTCATGAATTAGAGACCAAGTTTTGGGTGCACCGTGATTAGAGAATCATAGGACAAGAGTTGTCCACTCATCGGTTGACCCATCATCAATAACTGTTAGGTGAGGTGATGAGCCAGTTGGTGAGACCGCACCACCCACTAGAAATCACTGATCATGGAGATTTTCACATCTCTACCAAGGGAGTGTAGGGATCTGAAAAAATAGTGAGAGCCTAATTTATTTAAAAATAAAACTCCAAAATAAATTAGTTAAGTCTGATTACAAAATCTAACTAGAAACTTTTGACTCTCTACAAGAAACATGTCTACCTCCAACCCCCTGACCAAAATACTAGACACCCACAGATTGACTGGACCAAATTTTAAGGACTGATTGGAGAACTACAAAATTATTCTGAATTTTAAAAAATTGACTCATGTCTTGGACCAGGACCCACCTGCCATGCCAGCACGTCCGACTGTTGAACAGAGAGCGTCTCTAGAAAAGTGGACGGATGATGATAACAAAGCAAGGTACTACATGTTGGGTGCAATGTCTAATGACTTGCAGTGCCAACATGAAAATATTTTGACTACCCACCAAATGTTGACTCACCTACAAGAGTTGTTTGGTGAACAGAGTCGCGCGGCTAAGTATCAAGTCTGTCAAAGACTTTTTAAGGTCAAGATGAGTGACGGGCAGTCAGTCCAAGATCATTGTTTGATAATGATCAAAGATCTTGAGGAGCTTGAGAAGCTCAGTATCATCTTAGATAAGAATTTTCAAATTGATGTTATCCTTCAGTCCTTGTCTGATGCATATGGTCAGTTCATCATGAACTTCCATATGCATAAGATGTAGTGTACCTTGGTCGAGTTAATGAACATGCTGGTTACGACTGAGCTTTCAATGAAGGATTCAAAAAGCTCAGTTCTTACTGTGGAGCAGACTCTTTTCAAGAGAAAATCTTTTGGAAAGAAAAAGAAGTCTGCAAAGAAGCAGAAGGTGGATGGCAAGAAGAAGAAGATAGAATCGAAGAATAAGGCTGCTGATAAGGAAAAATATTTTCACTCCCAATCAGACTGCCATTGAAAGTGAAACTGTCCTCAGTACCTGGCTACCCTAAAGAACAAGAAGGATGGTCCTTCTGGAGATATGCTCATTTTAGAATCTAACCTTACGATTTCTTTTGCATCTGGTTGGGTGCTTGACTCTAGTTCTAGTGCTCATTTATGCACTTCTATGCAGGGTCTTGAGGAGAGCAGGAGAATGAGGGATGGAGAGATGATCCTACACATTGAAAATGTAGCAAGAGTTGCTGCAGTGGCCGTGGGAACCTACCCTTTGCGATTATCGTTAGGATTAGATTTAGTTTTAAGAGACTGTTATTATGTACCTGCAGCAAGCAGGAATTTGATTTCTATTTTATGTTTAGCACAAGAAGGCTATGTGATTAGCTTTCATAAGGATCATTGTAACATTTTTTATGAAAATAATAAAGTTGCAAATAGTTTTATCATTAACGGTCTCTATCAGTTACATGTTGATGTATCTGTATTTAATATCGAGCACAATGTGAATGCCATAGGAATTAAAAGGCCTAGAGATAGTCTAAATAATAGGTATCTTGGCACCTAATGCTAGGTCATATAGCAGAAGACAGGATTAACAAATTGAAGAAATTCGGGCTATTGAGTCTGTTGACTTTCGAGTCATATCCAGTTTGTGAATCATGCCTTCAAGGCAAAATGATCAAGTTTCTTTTGTGGGACATAGGGAAAGGGCCACAGACCTACTTGTCCTAGTACATACGGATGTGTGCGGCCCATTTGATGTGCCGGCTAGAGGCAACTACGTCTACTTCATTAACTTTACCGATGATATGTCTAGGTACGAGGATGTATTTCTAATGAAACACAAGTCTGAAGCTTCTGAAAGGTTCAAAGAATTCAGACATGAGGTAGAAAAATAAACAGGAAAGCCCATTAAGATTCTTCGATCAGATCGAGGAGGTGAATACTCTAGTCGGGAGTTCCTAAACTATCTTAAGGACAATGGTATAGTCTCTCAATGGACTCCACCTGGAACGTCTCAACTCAACAAGATTTCAGAACAGAGAAATCGGACCCTATTAGATATGGTCCGTTCCATGATGAGCTTCACGGACCTCCCTGAATTTTTTTGGAGACATTATCTCATGACAACAATTTATGTATTGAATAGGGTTTCCTCTAAAACCATTCTACCACACCGTATGAGATATGGCATGGTAAGAAGCCAAGTCTGAATCATTTCAGAATTTGAGATTGTCCGGCTCATGTCAAGAGACAGCAGACGGACAAGTTAGAGTTCAGGTCTTTTAGAGCTCATTTATAGGATATCCTAAAGAGTTATTAGGATACTATTTTTATATTCTGGAAGACCACAATGTGATTGTGAGTCGAAATGCTATTTTTCTTGAAAAATAGTTTATTCAAGATGGTGGCATCAGAAGAATAATTAAGCTCAAGAAGAATGTCTCCCAAGAGCAATAGGCTAAAGAACCTGAGGAACCAAATCAATCAGAACCAGTCCTAACACAACCTCTTCCACCTCATAGATTGATTAGCATTTTTCATCCTCTTGAAAGGTACTTAGGTACCATACAAAAGGATGTAGAGGAAATGTTCTTCACGAAAAGTGGAGTTCATGGTGATGATCCCAAGACCTATGATGAGGCGATATCAGATATCGACTCCAAGAAATGGTTAGAGGCAATGAGATCAGAAATTGACTCGATGCACTCAAACTAAGTCTGGACCTTGGTAGATCCACCTGAAGGTATTGTACCTATTAGGTGTAAATAGATCTTCAAGAGAAAGATAGGTGCAGATGGAAATGTGGAGACATTCAAGGCTAGGCTCGTAGCGAAAGGCTATAGTCAGCGCGAAGGCATTGACTATCAGGATACCTTCTCGCCCGTAACCATGCTAAAATTTATCTGCACATTACTTGCTATTGCAGCCCATTTCGATTATGAAATATGGCAGATGGATGTGAAAACGATATTCTTAAATGGACATCTTAAGGAAGATATCTATATGAAATAGCCACTTGGTTTCACATCCAGTGATGATGATCACAAAGTCTACAAGCTGCAAAGGTCCATTTATGGACTTAAGCAAGCATCTCGAAGTTGGAATACTCATTTCAATGATGTGATCAAAATGTTTGGTTTCATCAAGAATGAGGAGGAACCATGTGTGTTCAAAAAGATCAGTGGGAGCGCGGTTGTCTTCCTCGTATTGTACGTAGATGACATCCTCCTAATTGGGAATAACATTCTCATGTTGACCTCAGTCAAAGTATGGTTGTCTAAGGAGTTCTCTATGAAAGATCTAGGAGAGGTATCCTTTATACTGGGTATTAAGATCTATAGAGATAGACCAAATAGGATGCTCGGACTTTCACAGAAGATGTACATAGAGGAGGTGCTAAAAAGGTTTAGCATGAAAAACTCCAAAAGAGATTTAATGCCTTATAGACATGGCATTCATCTCTCCAAGAAGATGTGCCCTAGCACACCTGAGGAGATTGAATGCATGAGCAAGATCCCTTATGCTTCGGTAATAGGGAGCCTCATGTATGCCATGCTATGTACACGACCTGAGATAGCCCATGCTGTGAGTGTCACAAGCAGATATCAGTCGAATCTAGACAAAGAGCACTGGACTTCTGTGAAATGTATCCTTAAGTACTTGAGAAGGACTAAGGATATGTTTCTAGTCTTTGAGAATGGAGAATTTCAGATTCAGAAATTTACAGACTCAGACTTTATGTCTGATATAGATGATCGAAAGTCGATATCTAGAAGTCTGTTCATTTGCAATGGTGGTGCAGTTAGCTGAAAGAGTTTCAAGCAGATGGTGATTGCTGATTCCACCATGGAGGCAGAGTATATTACTGCATCGAAAGCTGCGAAGGAGGCATTCTGGTACAAGAAGTTTGTCGCAGAGTTTGGAGTGATGTCATCGGATGCCATACCTCTTTACTGCGATAATAATGGCGCCATAGCCTTAGCTAAGGAGCCAAGGTCTCACCAGAAGTCTAAGCACATTGAGCGGCGATTCCATTTGATCTGTGATTACCTCGAAAAGGGTTATATCGAGGTCAAGAGAGTCGACTCTACAGACAATGTGGCAGACCCGCTGACTAAGCCATTGGGCCAACAAAAGATCGAAGCCCACCTTGAGAAGATGGGACTTAGATATGTAGCCAATTGGCATTAGATCAAGTGGGAGTTTGTTAGATGTGTGCCCTAGATGCCAGATTGGCTGACACATTCCTGTACAAATCTAAGAAAAAATTTATAATTTTGACTATAAATCAATAAATGGGTTATTCTTCTATCACATTGTGTACATTGTGTCTGTGATACATCCTTTGAGTTAGTAGGAATGTCAATTCATATTTTCAAGAGTTAAAAATTTAAGGCACGAATTTACATAACTAACTCATAAATAGCTCATGACCATAGGATCATCACGAGGATGGTGATCGATCTGGAAGGTTGGTATACGATCGCTTCCTTAGGATAGATGTATCTTGAGTCTACGGTGTGGAGACACCGAAGCAAGAGTACAGATATTTGTTGAAAACGAGAGTACTGAGCGTGACCATATCAAGCAGTCATAAGGAAGTCTACCTTCTCATTGATGACTAGCTCGATGCTGCAGTTGTGTGTCTAGTTCTTTGACCTAAGGTGCATCGACAGTTCACCTTGAGTGTGTTATAGTTTGACTACACCATAACTCGATCTTCTAGCCATTCAGAATCCTGAGGTGTATGTTGGCTGTAGCATATTTATTGTAGGAACTAGGTCGCACCAAGATGAGATCTATCAACCTTGGTAGAAGAGAGGAGTAGTCCTATGGTGATCGAAAGATTGAGTCCTTAAGCCCATGGACATGGCAGAGTGAAATAATGAAAAAGAGTTTTCCATTAGGGTTTCACATCGAACTTGAATCGATCGATTGATTCATATGACTGATGTTGGGTTTGACGAGTTCACCTTAACCCTAATTCAGTCAGGACTCATAATAGAGGAATTCAATCACACAGCTAGCTACATCGAGAGGTTTGTCTTCAATTCTGATGGATTGCCACCACATACTGTTAGGTGTCACTGGTGGATTTTGAGAGCAATTAAAATGATATTAATGATCGATCATTCTAATTGTCTGAATCAGAAGAATTCTGGTCCATCGAAAGGAGTTTCGATGATGAGATCATGACATGTCTCATTACCATATAGAATTGAACCTAATTGGATCACACAAACAAGGGTTAGGGTCTAGATGTCATCAATTGGGCTAACCCAATTGATTTGGATAAGATCCAATTAGGTTCAAGAAAATCGTGCTAGCACACGATTGAGCCTAACTTTCTCCTCATGTAATCTTTTCTATCTCGACTGAGCCAAATGTGATTTGACTCATCTAGAGAATCTTGAGAAGATTTTTCTCAGTCTAAATGAAGCTTGTCCAACTTAGAAAAGGCTTGTCTTAATTCATGAGATAAATTTAAGACAACACCTGCTAATTCCTGACACCTGCCATTTTCATTTTAGGATATCTGTCAAATATTGACATATGGATCTTAAACTGAAGGCCACTTGACAAGAGCTCATTGGAGGATTATTGTGGAGTGTCCACATGCCAAACCACATCAATTGGGTGCCATAATCAGATTATGATGTGAGCCCAATTGGATTAAGTGGGCGCCCCAAGTGGATAAGGATTGGAGAGACTTGATAAGCTTGGACTCCTTGGCACCAACTCTCTTTATGCTTATCCAATGTTGGTGCCAACTTTTGGAGATAAGATGGGATTCTTATCTAATATGATTAGATGACATCACTTCATCAATCAAAATTTTTCTAGATTAAATAAAATTTTTTGATTGATCGAATGATGTGGCACTGCGCAGCATACAGGGTCTATAAAATCCCTATCTGCACCTAGGGTTTGTAAGTTTCTACTCAATACCCAGCCAAAATTAGAATACTCTCCTCTTATCTATGTCCTCCCTACTCTCCTCTCTCCTCTCTTCACATCGAAGGAGTTGGACATCCATCTGGAAAAGGTCCAAGGCATGGTGACGCCTGGAACAGGAAGGCTGCAGGACATCTTCGATAGGCTGTTGCTCCAACTTCAGAAGGAGTTCTGAAGCACTTTCAAATCAGATAGAGATCTGATTTTTGGAGCATAGATTCATGAGGAGAATATGTTCTAGATCCTACCTGAGTGGATACTGGTAGTGGCCAGGCGCTTGCGTGGCTGCATCAGAACCTTGGGCTGTGCTGCGATCATCTACAGGGTAATCAGATTACTCTTGAGGTATGTCTATACTTCTCATACTTTTAGATTTAATTTTAGATTTTAAATATTAAATAATAAAATTAAATCTAATAAACATTAGATCTGAAATTATGTAGGATAAAATTTTTAAATTATTTCACTCCAGATTTGATGAAATCTGGAAGATCTTACAAAGGAAAAAGGCAGTTTTTCCTTCAAAAGTTTCAAGATCTAACCCTGAAACCCTAGATCTGGTTCCATCAATGTGCTCATGGGTCCACATACATCCGTATGTATCAGACCCAGGACATCACTGGCTCGTTCACCTTTTCAATAAAAGGTGACTTGGTCATCTTGTCCAAGCAAACAAGACTCATAGGTAGGTAACGATTCATAATCGTGTTTATCAAGAATTTCTTATTGAGCCAACCTGTTCATCCTATTCTTATTGATATGACCTAGCCTACAATGCCAAAGGTAGGCATCTGTGACATCATCTGTTCTAGGATATTTATTTGAAATGTACATTACATTAGGCCTAGATACAATATAGATACCATTGTTCAACTGTCCATGTAAAATTATAACACCATTCAAAATGATATCACAAAAATTTTTTTTATTGATATTTTATAATTTGATTGGCCAAAAGGCTTACAGAAATAATATTTAAAAAAAATTAGGATAGTAATGACACTCATTAAGAATAATATACTGAGACTCAAATACAAGCTTGATGATTCCTAAAGCTAGAACTGAAACTGATCTTTCATCTCCAACATTGAGAAATCTCTCATCTTCTCCAAATCTCCTAGTGACCGAAGATCCTACAATGAATTGCAAATATGAATAAGACTTTCAATATCCAATACCCAGATTATTGTATCTATAAGAGAGAAGTTACAAGATGTTATCACATAAGTACCTTATCCAGCAATTGATTGCTTCTTCTTCTTTGGCCTGTTCGGGTCAAGGAAAGCGATATGCTGAGGACAATTCCTCTTCCAGTGACCCTACTTCTTGCAAAAAAAAATACTCTGCCTGACTTTGATCAGCCTTAAACTTGAATTTTTGGGACTAACTCGCAGCACCAGGCACCTTCTTATTCTTCTTCCTTTTTCCTTTCTTAAAGGGACGATGACTACCTGAAGAAAATCTTCCCACTAGATTCACTATCTCTTTGTGGAGCTGGTGATCTTTCTCAAAAGTCTGTAGCAACCCCAACAGACCATGATAGTTGACTACAGGCTTCGTCATTCTGAAATGACTGAAGAATGACAGGTAGGACTTGGGAAGAGAGTTTAGGATCACATCTTTCCCTAGCTATTCATGTAAAGGAAAGTAGAGTTTGCTCAATTTTTCAATCTGCTTGATCATGTATAATACATGATCGATAACAGATGCACCCTCCCTAATTCGAACATTGAAAATGGTGCAACTAATCTTGTACCGCTCAACATCATCAAGAGTACCAAAGAAATCTCTCAACACTTGAAGTATTTCCTCTGACTGAGCTTCTTCAAACTTCTGGTTGAACTCATCATTCATGGAGGCCCGCATGATGCAACGAATCATGGTGCGGTCATTGAGCCACTTCAAATAAGTGTCTTGGACTGCTCCTCAAGTGTTAGGAGCAGGCTCCTCAGGTGTCAGATCTGTTATCACATAAAGGATCCACTCGTGCTCCAGTATAATCTTTAATTTTTGATACCAATTATCAAAATTTGATCTGATAAGCTTCTCACTGTCCAACAGTAATCGGAGTAATAAGTTTGAGGCCATATCTGTACACACAAAGAAAGAACAAAGCTCAATTAGTATATGAATTTATTAATCGTAAAGACTTGAACTTTAGTCTAAAGATCCTCCTATTTTATACGAATTGGTAGCCTCTACCTCCAATTCGAGGAATTACCTTAATTTCTTAGTGGATACTAGAATCTACACAGACTACATATAGGCCCGAGGATGGCTCCATCAATCCATATACACCTATGGGTAGGTTCTCAATCAATTATTTCTTCAAACAACTAGTATTTAATTTAGCCTCAAGTTTCATTTCAATAGGTGATGGGCCTCCACTGAAAGTTTCAATTAGGTCAAACCATTAACATGAACCTACTCAGTGATTCTACCTAATGAGTGATCAGGCCCGATGATGGCTTGATCAATCCAACCATCATCAGATAGTTTATCAAAGTCATCATATGATTAATGATAATTCTATCATTCAGAGAGAACATCAGACAGATGCTGCCTGCAATATCAATCAGAAATAATGGACCTATTATTACTCACCTTAATGGAAGGCTATGATCTAGTTATCAACATAACTAGCTCATTTTAAGGACCTAATAATTTAAAAGATTTAATCAATTTAGAGAAGAGAGAAGAGAAGAAAAGATCAATCAGTAGATCATAATCCTCCCACTGACTTCACCAAGTCATTGAATCAGGTTAGGTCATACTGATTGAACTGGCACCTAGATCAGTCACACTGATCAACCTTAATAGCATGGGCTAACTTGAATCATTTAGCGATCTAATCAAAATGTAGTTCACCAAATTGGTCAGGTAAGTGAGATCGGTGGGAGGGTCTGCTAAGCTTGCATTAGACACCATTGAAATGGTCAGGTAAGCCGCTTCCAATTAAAAACCATCAGTCGAAATGCCAAACTTACCTTAGATACCAATTGGTTAACTAATTTTGATTTGACCAACTTAATGATTCGAGTTCAACTACTGAGCCATAATCAAGGTCCATTTGGTCTAATCAAAGACATGGACTTGACCATCTATAACTATTATACTAAAAAAATCTTGATTAATCTAATTCAATATTTGGTTAAACTTAATCAATTTCTCTACATGGTCAATCAATTCTTTGATTCTAACCTTAGGTCTAACCCAATTAAAGAGAAGGACCTGATTTGAGCTAACCCATGCCTTATGTTTTATGCAATGTTATTAGATCTAAATCATAATTCTAGATCCAATCAGCTTGATACTTAATTCTCAATTAAGTTTTACATCAACATGGTTAAGGTTTCAAAAATAATTTTTCATGTAAATTTTTTACATTAAGTCATAAAATTTTTTAGATCAAATCTAATTTTTTTATGATTTTAGATCAAAATAATTTTGACTAAACAAGATTAGATGTAACTAACTATCTTCGCAACTTGAGTCACATATAACAACACCTAGGGTTTCAAGATCTAGGATTTTGCAAGAAAATAAGTTTTTTTTTTCACTTTCTTCTTCATGGGACCTCACAGTAGCACCCCTACACATTATGAAGAGCATCCTATTGAATGAGAGGAGAGGATCATGAAATCCTACTTGCTCCTATGACCGAACGGCCTGATGATTACCCAATCTAAATACTTTGCTACTCAGAACATCTAATCTAAATAAATAATAATAAGATCTAAAAATAAACTAATTTAGATCTAATATAAATTATAAATAGTCAGATCTAATAACAAAAAATTAGATCTAAAGTCATATTAATTCATATCAAAACAACCTTGCTCTGATACCAGTTGAAGAAAAATTTACAGTAGTACAATACATGCAATTAAAAATTTTGTACAATAAAAATAATAGATTAAATAATTTAATATTAATTACATGTATAAGACCTAATCTTAGACTATCACATCAAGATCTTTGATATGAAAAATATGTACTTTAGATTTAAAAATAAAAATCACATTAATCTCAACGATACTGAAATTCTAGATCTAACTATTAGATCTACCATAAGAATCAAAATAAGTTAGAGATCATTACCAAATAAATTTTGATCTTGATCTTCTCTAATCTAATGATTAGAGAGGGTGTTCCTCAAGTCACTCATAGTCACATTAAGTCATTTGGCCTCTATAAAAAAAATTCACGTGAAGACTAGCGCAGATCAGAGACTCGGAGTGCTAGTTTGCGAATAACTTCGATAGCTGATTTCTTCCTTCTTCTACAAACACCTTAGACACTCCAAAGTGATAGGAGATCTGGAAGAGAAAGAGAGGAGGAGGAAAAAAGGCTCTAAAAATAAAAAATCTATAAGAAAATTGATCATGGGATGTCCAAGAGAGGGATCCCCCTTTTATAGACTAAAATTAGGACTTTCCAAGAAAGGATGCCATGAATCAATGCCAAAACTATTTTTTGGCATCCCCAAAAATTTCAAAAAAATTATTAGGATGTGGAGAAGAAATATAAAGTCTCACAAATTAAATAATTCCTTAAGAAAAATAAGAAAAAAATAATATAACTCCAATAATATACCATATACGAAAAATTTCTTTTCTAGCCTGCATCTTATCTCTAATTTAGATCGCATTCAAATTAGGCAAGAGATAATATTATGACTCATCAGCTATAGTCAACCACCCTTATTAGATCCTCTCTCATGATGCCAAAAATCACAATCCAAATCCAATTAGACATGGAGAAATTGGCATGGATCCAGATGTGGCGCAAAATATAAGGATAGAGTCCTAGTCTGACTTGGACTCTTCATTTCTAATTCAATTCTAATCCAAATTAAATTTGGATTGAAATCATTGATAGAAATGAATCTAATTCAATTAAAAATTTAAATATCTCATCAAATTTCTAACTCAATTAGGAATTAGTTGAGTCCAAACCCTGATCGAATCAGGGTCAAATTTCTCTTGTAATCAGATTTGATCATATCAATCCTAATCTGAGTCGAACTGAATCTAATTCAATTAGACTTGTTCCAAAGCTATTTACTCAATCAAATTTAGTCAATTAATAATCTAATTATTAATTAATTTTCTATAAATAATAGAGTCCCAGTTTCAGTGGGACTCTCCCATAAAGTCTTAGTCCAAGTAGGACTCTTCACCAAAGTCACAATCCAATTAGACTCTTCAGCCATCAGATCTGATCAAATCTTCTAATGCACGTGATCCCATAGGTTCAAATCTAAGTTGATAGTATAGAAATAACTTTCTATATCAATCAATGTAATCATCTAGCAATGATGACCCGATGACCGGATGGGTCGAAGTGTTGCAAAGCAACCTTCTAGAACCTACTAGCGTATAGTTATCGTATAATTCATCCCTTTGATCCAAATTGTCAAGATGACTTAGGGTTTAACTGTCAACCCTAATTAAATTGATCACATTATATTTCAACCTTTTAAATCCATCTCATAGATTATCTTGGCTAAAGTTTTGCTAAATTGAAATACACTGATGCATATCTCCTACCAATTTAGAGGGGTCAATTTCATCTTGACTCACACACCAACTTGATAAGTACTTGACTGCACCTAGTATCCTGCTATCACTAAGTTAGAAACTCAGATAGTTCGATACTAAAATATAGTGAGTTGCTTACAAATTACCGTGGTGGTCTCAGGTCGCAGGGACACTTATATCCATACCCTTCACAAGCTACTCTTGATAGTAGAGTACTCGACACATGGTCACATTCGATGTGAATGTACTCTTACATTCCATATGCATGCCATAACAGTGTCTCTACACTCCTTAGTTAAGAGGACAACTAACTCATATGGCACACAACGACCTACATTAGATATCGCTATCGTCCTAGTAATAGCGTATCATTTGGTCGCGAACAATTTTAAGGACTTAACGACAAATCTTCCTTTATTGATTAATATATATAGTCCTAAGGACTTCATTACAACACAGAAGTTCAAAGATGATCAATTTATAATGACAATACCAAATGATTTTTATTAATAAAAATTCATATACAGTTTACAAGATGAGCACAATCATCTAACGATTGGCTTTAGGACACATTTTCCAACACTCTCCAATATGGCCTAGTCTATGGTGCCACAAGTACTTCTGGTTAATCTCATCTCTGGATCTCTTTTGACCTACGACACTCACTATTTACTTGTTTAAGTTCACATTCGCATTAATATACAAGTGATAAAGATTGTTAATTAAAAGATCTCGTACAACCAATTTATTTCGTAAATAAATGGAACAAAAGTCTTTGTTGAAACTAATTTCAAAACTTTTCTATGCTAGCACAGACACGAAAATCAAATTCTGTCTAGCTACAGAAATATAATAACAGTCTTTCAAATCTATCTAACACTAGATGGTAATCGAAGAGAGTAAGTGCCAACGATCTCTGCACCAATCTTTGCTCCATTGCCGATCTGAAGAATCATATCACCTTTCCTCAGCCTCTTACTTTCTATCAGACCCTGCATTGAGGTGCATATATAAACACTCGAGCCAGAGTCTAATACCCAACTAGAAGTAGAAGAAACCATTATTGGGAATAGTGTCCCAAAGCCAATCGTCAGCCTGTTGACGGTTATGCTCATTTTTATATTTGTACATGAATTATGAATTAATAAAAATTATTTTGGTATTTTTCATCACAAAATATTTCATCTTCTAATGAACTCCTATGTTGTGGTGAAGTCCTTAGGACTATTTAGACTCGACAAAGGAGGATTTATCGTTTAGTCCTTAAATCTGTTCATGACCAAATGATACATTGTTACCAAGGACGATAATGTTTATCAAGCATAGGTCGTTATGTGCCATATAGGTTGGTTGTCCTCTTAACCAATGAGTGTGGAGACACTGGTATGGCATACAGGTGAGATGTAAGGGTACATCTGCACTGAACGTGACCGACTCCGGAGCTATTTCTGCTGTCAAAATTTGCTCTGATGGAATATGGGTATAAATATCCCTCCAACCTGAGACCACCACGGTGACTTGCAAGCAACTCACTGCACTTAGGCACTGGACTACCTTGAATTTTTAATTCAGTGATGGAAGGCTGCAGGGTGTAGTCAAGTACTTGACTTGTTGGTACGTGTGTCAAGATAGGATTGACCACTCCAGTTTAGGAGCTATGTATAGTCATATTTTAATTTAGCAAAATCTTGACCAGGGTAGTCCTTGTGAGGAGTCACAGGACTGTTTGAGTTGAGCATGATTCGGATGATCTGATCAGGGTTGACAGTTTAATCCTGAGTCGTCCTAAACACAGGGGTCAAAAGGATGAATTATACAGTAACCATATTCATGTAGGTTCTGAGTGTTGCGATTGTGACTCTTCGACCTATCTGATCGTCAGGTACCATTGCTAGATGGTCACTTCGATTAGTACAGGAATTGGTTTCTGTGCTACCGGCTTAGGTTCGAACCTACGGGGTCACACACATTAGAGGTTCCTATCTGATCTGATGGCTGATGAAGAGTCCTAATGCTCATGGACTATGAGTCCTACATATCTGGGACTCTGTGATTGAGAATCAGGATTCTCTGATCATGAGTTTCACACATTTTGGGTACCGGGGTCAAGAGTCCCACTAGTTTGGGACTCTTCGATCAGGGTTATATATCGATGAATTCTGATGCCCGATTACCCATCGGATTTGGACTCAATATTTATGAAAGGTTTAATTAGTGATTTGATCACTAATTAACTCAATTTAATTGAGTAATTATTTTTGGATCAAGTCCAATTGAATTGGATTCAGTTGGGTTTGACCCGATTAGGTTAAGAGTTGACATAATCGTCGAGATGGTTTGGTCCCTGATTTGATCAGGGGTTGGGCTTAGTCAATTTTTGATTTGATTAGGATTTTATTGAGCCTAATTAAGTCTAATTTAGTTGGGTTTAAATTAGTTTAATTAGACCTAAATTATTTAGTTCAATTAGGTTGGTTTAAATAATTAAACCACCTTGACCCAATCTCCATGCGCCACCTCATTTCCATTGCACCCATTTGAATTCATGAGAAGGAACTTCTCATGAATTATTTTCTCCTACCAAGCCCTCTCCATGCCCCACTTTAATGTGCCATATGAATGGATAAGGATGATTGGTTGGCCATTCAAATTCAAAATAAAGTTTGAATTTGAATGGGCAATCATTCTTTGCACCTTATCCCTTTTTTTATGCCCCATTTATTATATAAGAAAAGGTTTTTCATGAAATCACTTCATGCACAATTTAAGCCATGCCTCATGCCTTTAGTGGATAAGGGATGAGTTGGTGTCCATTTGAATTCAAAATTTGATTTGAATTCAAATATGCAATTACTCATCTTTATCCTTTCTTTTGGATAAGATGTTTGACGTTGTTATAAAAGAAGGAGAAGAGTGGGGCATGCAAGGAGAAGATTTTGAAGAAAAGTTTTAGGGCGTGAGAAGTTTTGTGCATGAGAAGGAAGTCCATATCCTTCCAAGAGAAAAAGAAAGAAAAGAAAGAAAAGTGGGTGCAAGGTTTTCGGTGAGTTCCCTAGAGTTTTAGCCTGGGGTTCGGAAAATGAGAAAGTGAGCTATGAGTGTCGTGAGCCCACAAAATCTCAGAGAGATCTTCAACATCCTCTCAAGCATATCTGTTGAGAATTTGAAGCATCCAAAGAATCGACAGACATCGATCGAAGGAGTTCGATCAGCATCGGCCGTCAAAAGGGCTCTACAACGAGCTAGCACTCGTGAGGAGTCGATCAGATCGAAAGCTTTATGTGGATGATCCACAGAGGCCAGATATGCTGTGTGGCTATATCACGATGATCAAACTCTTCTGACGGTGATCAGATTGCGGCGATCTACTATCCGTATAAAGATATTGTGTTCTAAACACATTACAGTAAAATGTTTACTGTTCGAATTTAAATTTTAAATTTAAATGTATGCATGCTATATATCATATTTAGATCCTAGTGTAGGATAAATTTATATTAATTAATTAGATTAATTAATATTTTTTCACTGTAAAATCATGATTTTGAAAAAATTTTAAAATTATCATTTTATCCCTGCACTGAATTTTGCCACAAATGGTATCAGAGCGGGTTCTTAGATATGATATATATATTTGCATGCATAGATTAAGTTGTAATCTAAAAGTTTAAATTTAAAATTTAAAATTCAAAATTTAAAATTTGAATTTTGAAAGTTGTTCGAAATTCAAAATTCAAAAATTTGAATTTCAAATTTTGAAAGTTGAATTTTAAAATTTGAAATTCAAAATTTAAAATTCAAAAAATTTGAAATTCAAAATTTAAAATTTGAAATTTGGTTCAAATTTCAAATTTAAAATTTAAAATTCAAAATTTGAAATTTGAAATTCAAAATTTGAAATTCAAAATTTGAAATTCAAAAATTTGAAATTTGAAATTTAAAATTTATTTGAAATTTAAATTCAAAATTTAAAATTTGAAATTTAAAATTTAAAATTTAAAATTTAAATTTTGAAATTGGTATATTTAGATATACTTGATCCAAGTAGCAAGTAATCGAATTGGGTTGGTTGCCATGGTCGTCCGATCATAGGAGAAAAGTAGGGTTTAAAGCCCCTCTCCTCCCACTCGATGGGGTCTCCTATGGCGGTAGGGGTGCCGCTGCAATTATATCCCATGCAGATGAAGCAGCGAAAGGAATTAATTGTAAATGTTCAATTGTGAAATTTATCATGAATATGTTAGATTAGATCTAAATGAATATTCATGATTTATTTTGATTGAGTTATTTTCTGTTATGTAATTAGCAATAGGATTGCTATTTATGAAATGTGCTGATCTATTTGTGAAATGAGTCAACATATTTGGTGAACAGAAAATAAAATCTTTCAAATTTAAAAATTATTTTCAAAATACCAAACCCTGACCCATCAGCCCAAATACTTAATTAAAAGAATTAAGTATTGTCTAGTAGGTCTATAATTGTGAATTAAGACCTAAGACAATTGCATAAATTTGTGGGTCAATGGGTTAGATGGATTAGGTCCATAATTGGGTTAGACCTAAGGTTAGCTTAAAGAAATGGACTAAATTAGAGTAATTGGTCAAATCTAATCAAAAGTTGAATTAGATTAGGTCAAGGATACTCTAGACTCAACTCCAATAGTTGTAGTTGAATGGGTCCATGTCTTTAACTAGACCAAGATGGACTTAATTCATAGCTACGCGGTGGAACCCTATTTATTAAGTTGATCAAATTAAAACTAATGAACCGATTGGTGTCTAAGGTAAGTTTGGCAGTTTGACCAGTGGTTTTTAAGCGGGAGCTACTCGCAGTGATTCGATCTCTGATGAGTTAATGGTATATCCCCACCACTGATCTCACTTACCTGGCCAACCTGGTGAATTAAATTTTGATTAGATCACTTTGTGATTAGGGCTCACCCATGTCATTAGGTAAATCAGTTTGACTGATTTAGGTGCTCCTAATGCTAGCTTAATTAAATCTTTTTTAATCTGACCTGGTGAAGTCAGTGGGAGGATTGAAATTGGCTAGTAATTTATCTTCTC
>NC_026003.2:84402915-84435093 GCF_000442705.2 Elaeis guineensis
AATACATTGCCTCCCTGGACCCGAACAGGCCAAAGAAGAAGCAAGGTAATTATATGATAACTCCTTGCAACTTTTCGATTTGTGATACTACTGCCTGGGTATTGGATACCGAAAGCCCTTATCATATTTGTAATTCGATGCAAGGGTCTGCAGGTCAGTAGAAGATTTGATGAAGGCGAGAGGTTCCTGAATGTTGGAGATGGAAGCAAAGTTCCAGTTCTAGCTTTAGGAATCATGAGTCTTGTAATCAATTCTCGTAATGTAATTCTGAGTGAATGTCACTATTGTCCAAGTTTTTTATTAAATATTATTTCTGTAGGCCTTTTGGCCATGTACGGTTATGATTTTTTAATAAAAGGAAATATTTGCAATATCATTTTGAATGGTGTTACAATATTTGTTGGATAATTAAATAATGGAATTTACTTACTATCACAGCCTGTTAATGTGGTTCAAAAATTTGGTAAACGCTCTAGAATAGATAATATGTCAGAAGTCTACCTTTGGCACTGTAGGCTAGGTCATATCAATAAGAACAGGATAAACAGGTTGGCTCAAGAAGGAATTCTTGAAGTTAGTGATTGTGAATCACTTCCAACCTGTGAGTCCTGTCTTCTTGGAAAGATGACCAAGTCACCTTTTACTGGAAAAGGTGAGCGAGCCAGTGAACTCTTAGGTCTGGTATATTCTGATGTATGTGGACCCATGAGCTCAAGTGCAAGAGGTGGATTTTTCTACTTCATAACCTTCACAGACGACCTATCTAGGTATGGGTATGTCTATTTAATGAAGCATAAGTCGGAATCATTTGAAATGTTCAAACTATTCCGAAATGAGGTAGAAAAACAAACTGGGAAGTGTATTAAAACTCTTCGATCTGATCGAGGAGGTGAATACCTTTCCAATGAGTTTCTGACGTATCTAGGGGAGAATGGGATTCTCTCTCAGTGGACTCCTCCTGGAACACCACAGCATAATGGTGTGTCTGAAAGGAGGAATCGGACCCTGTTAGACATGGTTCGATCCATGATGGGGTTTGCTGGTCTGCCGATCTCCCTTTGAGGATATGCGCTCGAATCGGCTTGTTACCTTCTAAATAGAGTTCCGAGTAAGTCTGTAGCCAAAACGCCATATGAGATATGGATAGGACGTAAGCAAGTACTCTCGCACCTTAGGGTTTGGGGGTGTCCGACTTATGTTAAACGTTTAATTACAGACAAGCTTGGACCTAGGTCTGACAAGTGTAATTTTATAGGGTACCCAAAAGAGATCAAAGGGTATTATTTCTACCTTGCTGATGAGAAAAAGGTGTTTGTCAGCCTTAAGACAATCTTTTTAGAAAAGGAGTTCCTTAGTGAAGGAAACTGTTGCCTCTAAAGTCGAACTTGATGAAGTTCGACGGGTGGAAAAACCGACACATGTTACTGAACTTGAACCGGATTTGATTAGATCAGATCCGGAGCCCATTGATTATGCACCCTTAAGGCGGTCTGGTAGAGTACCACATCAATCGGACAGATACTATGGTTTCTTGATCCGGGATGGTGATCCTATCGAACTTGATGAAAACGATGAGGATCCGATCACCTACATGGATGCAATGCAGAGACCTGACTCTGAGAAATGGCTAGAGGCCATGAAATCCGAAATGGAGTCCATGAAGGTCAACGATGTGTGGACATTGGTTGACCCACCCGAAGGAGTAAAACCCATAGGGTGTAAGTGGGTCTTCAAAAGGAAGAGGGGCGCAGACGGAAAGGTGGAGACCTATAAAGCCCGTCTGGTTGCCAAGGGATATCGTCAACGTTATGGTATAGACTATGACGAGACGTTTTCTCCTGTGGCAATGCTCAAATCCATTCGGATTATGCTTGCGATAGCTGCCCATCTGGACTATGAAATCTGGCAGATGGATATGAAGACAGCTTTCCTAAATGGAGAGCTAGACGAACAGGTGTATATGATACAACCTGAAGGGTTCACATCCACAGATGAGTCTAAGGTGTGCAAGCTACAGAGGTCCATTTATGGACTTAAGCAGGCATCTCGGAGTTGGAACATACGTTTTGATAGGACGATCAAAACGTATGGCTTCGTTAAGAACGGAGAAGAACCTTGCATTTATAAGTGGGCTAATGGTCCAGCAGTAGTATTTCTTGTATTGTATGTGGATGACATTCTCTTAATCGGGAATGATGTCCCTGCATTACTGGGAATAAAGATTTGGCTATCGTCACAGTTCTCCATGAAGGATTTGGGAGAAGCTTCCTACATCCTAGGGATGAGGATCTATAGGGATAGATCCAAAAAGTTGCTTGGCTTATCCCAGTCCACGTACATTGATACTATGCTGAAAAGGTTCAGCATGGAAAATTCCAAGAAAGGCTATCTACCGATAGGCCATGGAATTTCTCTCTCGAAGAGGGATTGTCCGACAACACCTCAAGAGAGAGAGCGTATGGGTAGGATTCCAAATGCTTCGGCAGTGGGATCTATCATGTACGCCATGACATGTACACGACCAGATGTGGCATACTCACTAGGGGTAGTGAGTAGATACCAATCTGATCCAGGAGAGAATCACTGGAAGGTTGTTAAAACCATCCTGAAGTATTTGAGAAATACTAAGGACCAGTGGCTTATATATGGTGAATCGGACTTGAGACTTATAGGGTTTACAGACTCTAGTTTCCAGTCTGATCGAGATGATAGCAAGAGTGTGTCAGGATTTATTTTTACCCTTAATGGTGGGGCTGTCTGCTGGAAGAGTTCCAAGCAGCACACTGTGGCTGATTCAGTATGCGAGGCGGAGTATATTGCTGCATCAGATGCTGCCAAAGAAGCGGTGTGGCTGAGGAAATTCATCACCGAGCTCGGAGTAGCACCCTCCCTTGTTGGTCCAGTTCTGCTCTACTGCGACAGCTCTGGAGCCATTGCTCAGGCGAAGGAACCAAAGGCACACCAGCGGACGAAGCATATTCTGCGCCGCTACCATCTCATCCGGGAGATCGTGGATCGAGGTGACGTCAACCTTCAGAAGATCGACGGGAAGGAGAACCTGGCCGACCCATTCACTAAAGCCATTGCGGTGAAGGAGTTCAATGACTACAAGTCGAAGATTGGTATTAGATACTGCACCGATAGGCTTTAGGCCAAGTGGGAGATTGTTGGGAATAGTGTCCCAAAGCCAATCGTCAGCCTGTTGACGGTTGTGCTCTTTTGTATTAGTACATGAATTATAAATAAATAAAAGTTATTTTGATATTTTTTCATCACAAATGTTTCATCTTCTAATGAACTCCTGTGTTGTGGTGAAGTCCTTAGGACTATTTAGACTCGACAAAGGAGGATTTGTCGTTTAGTCCTTAAACATGTTCGCGACCAAATGATACGTTGTTACCAAGGACGACAATATTTATCGAGCATAGGTCGTTGTGTGCCATATGGGTTGGTTGTCCTCATAACCAAAGAGTGTGGAGACACTGGTATGGCATACAGGTGAGATGTAATGGTACATCTGCACTGAACGTGACCAACTCCGGAGCTATTTCTGCTGTCAAGATTTGCTCTGATGGGATATGGGTATAAATGTCCCTCCGACCTGAGACCGCCACGGTGACTTGCAAGCAACTCACTGCACTTAGGCACTGGACTACCTGAATTTCTAATTCAGTGACGGAAGGTTGCTGGGTGTAGTCAAGTACTTGCCTTGTCGGTGCGTGTGTCAAGATGGGATTGACCACTCTAGTTTAGGAGCTGTGTACAGTCGTGTTTCAATTTAGCAAAACCTTGGCCAGGGTAGTCCTAGTGAGGAGTCACAGGACTAATTGAGTTGAGCACAATTCGGATGATATCATCAGGGTTGACAGTTTAACTCTGAGTCATCCTAAACACAGGGGTCAAAAGGGATGAATTATACGGTAACCATATTCACGTAGGTTCTGAATGTTGCGATTGCGATTATTCGACCTATCCGGTCGTCGGGTACCATTGCTAGATGGTCACTTCGATTAGTACAGAAATTGGTTCCTGTGCTACCGGCTTAGGTTCGAACCTGCGGGGTCACACACATTAGAGGTTTCTTTCTGATCTGATGGCTGATTATGAGTCTTATCTATCTAAAACTCTATGATTGAGAATTAGGATTCTCTAATCATGAGTTCCACACATTTTGGGTACCGGGGTCAAAATTTTGAATTTCGAATTTTGAATTTGAAATTTGAACTCTTTGATCAGGGTTTCATATCGATGGTCTCTGATGCCTGATTGCCCATCGGATTTGGACTCAACATTTATGAGAGGTTTAATTAGTAATTTAATCACTAATTGACTCAATTTGATTGAGTAATTATTTTTGGATCAAGTCCAATTGAATTGGATTCAGTTTGGATTGACCCGATTAGGTTAAATGTTGACCTAATCGCTAAGGTGGTTTAGTCCCTGATTTGATCCGGGGTTAGGTTTAGTTAATTCCTGATTTGATTAGAATTTTATTAAGCCTAATTAAGCCTAATTATGTTGGGTTTAATTTGGTCTAATTGTGCTCAACCTATTTTAAACTAGGTTGGCTCAATTTGAATCAAACCACCTTGTTTTAAATTCCCTGCGTCACCCAACTTCCTTGCACCCATTTGAATTCACGAGAAGAAACTTCTCATGAAATTTTTCTCATGTAAAACCCTTCCCCACGTCCTCATTTGTGTGTCATATGGATGGATAAATTAATTAGTTAGCCATTCAAATTCAAAGCATGTTTGAATTTGAATGGATAACTTATCACTTGCCCTTTCATCCTTATCCATTTTGTGTGCCACATTACTTACACGAGAAAAGGTTTCTCATGAAACTTTTTCCACGCACAAAGAGCCACACCCCTTCTCTTCTCACGCCCAAAAGGATAGGGATAAGTTGGTTTTCGTTTGAATTCAAATTTGATTTGAATTCAAATGTGTAACCTCTTGTCTTTATCCTCTCACGCGGATAAGACACGTTTGACGTTGTTTTAAAAAGAGGAGAAAGGTGGGACGTGCGTAGAAAAATTAGGAGAGAAACTTTGGGGCGTGAGGAAGGATTCTGCATAAGGTGAAGGTCCAAAACCTTTCGAGAGAAAAAGAAAGAAAAGAGAGAAAATTGGGCGCAGGGTTTTTGGTGTGTACCCTAGGGTTTCTACCTAGGGTTCGGGAAGTGAGATTGGTGTGCCACGAGTGTCGTGAGTCCACCAAATTTCAGAAAGAGATCCATCAGCCTCTCAAGTAACTGTGCAGATGATCTGGAGTGTTCGAGAAGTCGACACACATCGATCGAAGGAGTTCGATCAACATCTGCCATCAAAAGGGTGAAATCACGAACTAGCATTCGTGAGGAGCTGATCAGACGGGAGCTTCGTGTGGATGATCCGCAGAGGCCAGACAGTTAGGTGGCTGTGACGTGACGATCAGAGCCCTCCGATGGTGATCAGATTGCGGTGATCGACTACCCGCAAAAGATGATGTGTTCTGAACACAGTACTGTAAAATGTTTACTGATTCAAATTTGAATTTCAAATTTAAATGCATGCTGTTGTATCATATTTAGATCCTAGTGTAGGATTAATTAGTATTAATTAATGAGATTAATTAATAATTATGCTGTAAAATAGTAATTTTGAAAAAGTTTTAAAATTACCATTTTGCCCCTGCACTAAATTTTCGCTTCAGAAACTTCTCATGAATTATTTTCTCATGCCAAGCCCTCTCCATGCCCCACTTTAATGTGCCATATGAATGGATAAGGATGATTGGTTGGCCATTCAAATTTAAAATAAAGTTTGAATTTGAATGGGCAATCAATCTTTGCACCTTATCCCTTTTTTTATGCCCCATTTATTACATGAGAAAAGGTTTCTCGTGAAATCACTCCATGCATAATTTAAGTCACGCCTCACACCTTTAGTGGATAAGGGATGAGTTGGTGTCCATTTGAATTCAAAATTTGATTTGAATTCAAATGTGCAATTACTCATCTTTATCCTTTCTTTTGGATAAGATGTTTGACGTTGTTATAAAAGAAGAAGAAGAGTGGGGTGTGCAAGGAGAAGATTTTTGGAGAAAAATTTTGGGGCATGAGAAGTCTTGTGCATGAGAAAGAAGTCCATATCCTTCCAAGAGAAAAAGAAAGAAAAGAAAGAAAAATGGGTGCAAGGTTTTCGGTGAGTTCCCTAGAGTTTTAGCCTGGGGTTCGGGAAGTGAGAAAGTGAGCTACGAGTGTCGTGAGCCCACAAAATCTTAGGAAGATCTTCAACATCCTCTCAAGCATGTCTGTTGATGATCTGGAGCATTCGAAGAATCGACAGACATCGATCGAAGGAGTTCGATCAGCATCGACCGTCAAAAGGACTCTACAACGAGCTAGCACTTGTGAGGAGTCGATCAGACCGGAAGCTTCATGTGAATGATCTGTAGAGGTTAGACACACTGTGTGGCTGTATCACGATGATCAGACTCTCCCGATGGTGATCAGATTGCGGTGATCTACTACCCGCACAAAGGTATTGTGTTTTGAACACATTACAGTAAAGTGTTTACTGTTCGAATTTGAATTTCAAATTTAAATGCATGCATGCTATATATCATATTTAGATCTTAGTGTTGGATAAATTCATGTTAATTAATTAGATTAATTAATATTTTTTCGCTGTAAAATCATGATTTTGAAAAAGTTTTAAAATTACCATTTTACCCCTGCACTGAATTTTGCCACAACCATAAGTTTAGATTCAATTACGAGCATACCTTTGGAAGGTTTGTCACTTTTTTTAGTCTTTAGGCTCTTCAGGTATTTAGGATAGTTCCTCCTCTAGTGGCCTTCAGCATGATAGTAGAAACACTTTCCCTTTGCCTCAGCCATCTTTGGACCATCCTTCTTTAGCTTGCTCTCTTTTTTTTGCTTCTTCATGGATTTAACCTTCTTTTTTTCTGTAGACTTTCTCTTAAAAATAGAAGTCTGCTCCACAGCGAGAATAGTACTTCTTAAACTCTTCAAGGTACCCTCCATAGTGACCAACATGTTGATGAGTTCGAAAATAGTGCAGTCAAATTTGTTCATATGAAAATCATAATAAATTGACTATATGAACTGGTAAGGGATTGAAAGATCAGATCTATCTATAATTCCTTTTGCATGTCTAACCCAAGCTTTTCAAGCTCCTCAATGCCCTTAATCACTATCATATAGTGCTCACGGACAAACTGCCCCTCATGCATCTTCAGATTAAAGAGTCTCTTGGATATTTCAAAGCGTGCAGTATGAC
The DNA here is from genome assembly GCF_000442705.2 of Elaeis guineensis. NCBI lineage: Eukaryota > Viridiplantae > Streptophyta > Magnoliopsida > Arecales > Arecaceae > Elaeis > Elaeis guineensis. The sequence goes on from NC_026003.2 coordinate 84,410,204, forward strand.
TTTGCTCACCATACAACTCTTGTAGGTAAGTGATCATAGCCCGGATAGTGGGCATATGCTCGTGCTGGCTTGGCAACTCGTTTGATATGGATGCCAGCACATAGCACTTTACCCGACTGTCTTCATCCATCCACTTCTCAAAAGTAGCTCTTTGCTCAGCAGTAGGATGGTTTGATAGTACTTAGAGATCCTGATCGAGAATATGGCTTAACTTTTCGAGGTTAGGATAATCTTGAGATTTCTGAGCCAGTCTTAGAAATTATTATTGATCAAATGATTAGTTTCAAAGATACGGACTAGAGGGTTTGAGGCTGGTATTGTTTAACTATGAGAGTAGAGATTCAAGTTAGACTTTTGTACTTAATGTTTAATTTGCTTCTAGAGACTTTAAGATGCAAACAATGACTCCCACTAATTTATCGAATCCCTCCACTCTCCGAAAAGGAAACGAAAATCCTAACGTGACTAAGGATTCCTAGTGGGTGCTGCAATCCCACCGATGACATGCACCTCATCTAACAGTTATTAACAACATGCACACCGATGCGTAGGCAACTCTTTGCTCAGATGCTTCTCTAAGCATGTTGCAGTGACTTGGTCTCTAAGTCATATGGGCTCACCTAATAGTTATTGCCCACACTTCTTAGTTAAGCCCGACCCACCATTCACTAGCAGATGCAAAGCCATCATTGGATCCCTCACCTAATAGTTATTGGGCCCAACCCCATCCTTATCCTAGAGCAACTCTTTGCTAATAGAGTGGTTGTGTATTCCCGATGCAACTGAACCACTGTAACCAGTCGAGAACAATCAACACCGAAAGCACACCCGCACATCTCCAATGATGGAAGACCTATGGACTTAATATTTATGAAGAGGTTTAGGTTTAGGTCTTATCTAATCAATCATCATATGACTGATCTAACTGGCATGAGGTAAACTAAACCGCTAAGCAACCTAATTCAAGACCCAATCTTCCAAATTGACCAGATAAGTAGAGATCAGTGGGGGTCCTCCTGTTGCCTTCCTTAGACAACAATAAATTGGCCAGATCGACTAACGAATCTAATTAAATAATCATGTTGGGTATAAAATACCCCCCAGCTGAAGTTCGTGATGGGAGTGACCCTCCGGGGATCCAACTGACTTTTGACCTCCGGCAACATCTCTTCAAACCTCCCGGGCGGCCGAGCCTCCGCCACACTCTCAAGTTTTGCCGACGGACAGGATCCCGCCAGCGTCGACTGGATTCTTCACGACATCCGGACTCCTACGGGAGCCGGACCTCACCCACGACTCCACCTGCAGGCTCCGCCCGGACTCCTACGGGAGCCAGACTTCGTCCCTGATTCTAATTGCAGGTAAACTTCGTCCGGACTCCTACGGGAGCCGGACCTCGACCACGACTTCATCTGCAGACTCCATCCGGACTCCTACGGGAGCCGGACCTCGCACACGACTCCACCTGCAGGCTCCACCCGAACTCCTACGGGAGCCAGACTCCGCCGACGACTCCTGCTACAGGTAAACTTCGTCCGGACTCCTATGGGAGCCGGACTTCATCCCTGATTCTAATTGCAGGTAAACTTCGTCCGGACTTCTACGGGAGCCAGACCTCAACCACGACTTCATCTGCAGACTCCGTCCGGACTCCTACGGGAGCCGGACCTCGCCCACGACTCCACCTGCAGGCTCCATCTGGACTCCCACGGGAGCCGGACTCCGCCGACGACTCCTGCTGCAGGTAAACTTCGTCCGGACTCCCACGAGAGCCGAACTTCATCCCTGATTCTAATTACAGGTAAACTCCGTCCGAACTCCTACGGGAGCCGGACCTCGACCACGGCTTCATCTGCAAACTCCGTCCGGACTCCTACGGGAGCCGGACCCCGCCCACGACTCCACCTGCAGGCTCTGCCCGGACTCCTATGGGAGCCAGACTCCGTCGATGACTCCTGCTGCAGGTAAACTTCGTCCGGACTCCTACGGGAGCCGAACTTCATCCCTGATTCTAATTACAGGTAAACTCCATCTGGACTCCTATGGGAGCCGGACCTCGACCACAGCTTCATCTGCAGACTCCATCCGGACTCCTACGGGAGCCGGACCTCGCCCATGACTCCATCTGCAGACTCTATCCGGACTCCTACGGGAGCCGGACCTCGCCCACAACTCCACCTACAGGCTCCGTCTAGACTCCTACGGGAGCCAGACTCCGCCGACGACTCCTACTGCAGGTAAACTTCGTCCGAACTCCTACAGGAGCCAGACTTCATCCCTGATTCTAATTACAGGTAAACTTCGTCCGGACTCCTACGGGAGCCGGACCTCGACCACGACTTCATCTGCAGACTCCGTCCAGACTCCTACGGAAGCCGAACCTCGCCCACGACTTCATCTGTAGACTCCGTTCGGGCTCCTACGGGAGCCGGACCTCGCCCACAACTCCACCTGCAGGCTCCGCCCGGACTCCTACGGGAGTCGGACTCCACCGACGACTCCTGCTGCAGGTAAACTTCGTTCGGACTCCCACGGGAGTCAGACTTCATCCCTGATTCTAATTACAGGTAAACTCCATCCAGACTCCTACGGGAGCCAGACCTCGACCACGGCTTCATCTGCAGACTCCGTCCGGACTCCTACGGGAGCCGGACCTCGCCCACGACTCCACCTGCAGGCTCCCCCCGGACTCCTACGGGAGCCAGACTCCGCCGACTACTCCTGCTACAGGTAAACTTCGTCCGGACTCCTACGGGAGCCAAACTTTGTCTCTGATTCTAATTACAGGTAAACTCCGTCCGGACTCCTACGGGAGCCGGACCTCGACCACGATTTCATCTGCAGACTCCGTTCGGACTCCTACGGGAGTCGGACCTCACCCACGACTCCATCTGCAGACTCCATCCAGACTCCTACGGGAGTCGGACCTCACCCATGACTCCACCTGCAGGCTCCGCCCAGACTCCTACGGGAGCCAGACTCCGCCGATGACTCCTGCTGCAGGTAAACTTCGTCCGGACTCCTACGGGAGCTGGACCTCATCCCCAACTCCAATTGCAGGTAGACTTCGCCCGAACTCCTGTGGGAGCCAGACTTCGCTCATCTCCAGCCCCAGCTATGGGAAAACTCCATCCAAGCTTTTGTGGGAGCCGGACTTCATCCCCGACTTCAACTGAAAGAAGACTCTGTTCGGGCTCCTATGAGAGCCGGACTCCAAGCTCCTCTCAGACGGGTAGCTAGCCACCTCTCTCCGTCAGACACCCCAGTCGAACTCCGATCGATAGGCCTGGACCCCCTGGCAAGCCACAGCAACAGCCACGACTCTGCTCCACCTCCTACGATGGATTTCGCGCAGCTCCATCACCCCCTGGCAGGCCACAGCAATGGCCACGACTCTGCTCCATCTCCTGCGATGGATTCCATGCGGCCCCATCACTCCCTGGCAGGCCGTAATAATGGCCACAATCCTGCTCCACTTCCTGCGATGGATACCGCGTGATTCTTCCATTCTCTGACAAGTCGCGACAACGGACGTCGCTCCGCTCCCCGTGGCGAACCCCACGTGGCACGCCCCGGTGATAGCCACGGGTCCGCTCCACTACTCTCCGCAACAAACTTTCCCTGACTCTAAGCGGCCCACTGCCAAACGGTTATGGGCATCGCTATCAGTTTGTTGCCCCCTCCGTCTATAAAAGGGGGGACCCCAGATATGTTATTAAAAAAGCTTTATTTTCTATCCCAAAACTCTGCTAAAATTTTTGTTCGAGCACTCCATCCTTGTTGAGGCAGAGAACTGACTTGAGCATCGGAGGGTCTTGCTAGAGCAACCCCCCTCCAGTTTAGACTTCTTTTGCAGGTCCCGGCGGCAACCGCAACCCCCACAACTCCAGCTTCTCCGACGCAGGCAGATTTTTGCATCAACAGGATTGGCGCTAGAGGAAGGGCTTGAACCTTCGCAGTACCCTTGTTCTTAAAGGAGCACTCAACGGGATTGCCCCCAGGCATCTTTTTCGATGCCCTCTCCTCCCTCCTCCACTTGGTCTTTGCTCGATGCCTCCCCGTAAGGCATCCACACGACGATCCACGACCTCCACGGCCAGATCTCAGGCTCCGGCCTCACCTCCAGTTTCCCAACCTCCTCCTCCTCCTCCGGCGATGGCAATCAGAACGAAGCAATTTGATCTGCTGGCACAGCAGGTCAGAGGCCTCACTGAAGCTGTGCAGGCCATGCAGCAGCAGCAGCAGCCGCAGGCGTTAGTGCGCCCGAAAAAGGTATCACCGGAACACCAGAATCCGGTGGTGGGGCGGGCCACGTGGGCTAGCCGCCCCGTCTTCCCTGGAAAGACGAACCCGAGGGTGGAGAGCCCTCAATCGGATCACGACTCCACCCCTGAAAGATCCCTGCCTCCATTCTGCCAGAGGACCCTCGAGACCCGAAGTCGAGAGGACTTCCTGGATCGAAGACTCCAGGAGATGAACCGGCGGATCGAAGAACTCCGTCATGCTCCCCCTGCTTATGGTGAGGATATTTGCACTGACCCTCCCTTTTCTCAAATGATCATGTAGGAACCGATCCCGCCAAACTTCAAACTCTCCCAGTTCGAAAGCTACAACAGGACTTCGGACCCAGTTGATCATCTGGAGGCCTTCCGGATGATGATGCTGCTTCATGGCGCACCCGATGCCATTCTGTGCCGAGTCTTCCCGTCCACCTTGAAGGGAGCAGCGAGAAACTGGTACTTGGCACTGAAGTCGGGTACCATCTTTTCCTTTGATCAGATGAGCCACCAATTTGTGGCCCATTTTGTCAGCAGCCGGTGCCCCCGGAAGGGTTCAGAGTCCCTCATTAATATCAAGCAGAGGGAGGGGGAGTCCATCCAGGCCTACATCAACTGTTTCAATGTCACAGCACTGGAGGTCCGAAATTTGGATCAATCGGTAGCAATGACCGCTCTGAAGGGCGGCCTTCAGAAGAATGACCTTTTGTTCTCCCTGGAGAAGAAGTACCCCAGGAATTTTGCTGATTTGTTGGCTCGGGCTGAAGGGTACGCCCGAACGGAGGAAGCCTTCAAAATGAAAGATGAGGAGACTGCGAGAGAGCGGCAGGCGGGAGACTCGAGTAAGCCCGCAGTCGAAAAGAGGCCGAGAGAAGCTCGGCCGCATTCCTGATCCCCTCCTGGGCACAAGCATGTCCACACTCCTCCCCGGGTACGTAGGCAGAGAAGTCCAGATCGCGGGTTTCGGCGGGGCTCTCCACCGAAAAGATTCCACAACTACGCCCCCCTCAATGCCTCGAAGACCCAGGTACTGATGGAGGTCAGGGAGCAGCTCCCTAGGCCAGAGAGGATGCGCACACACCCCGGGAAGCACAACCCCAACAAGTTCTGTCTCTACCACCGCGACCACAGCCACGACACGGAGAAATACATCCAGCTCCTAGACGAGATCGAGGAGCTCATCCGGCGAGGTCGACTAGACAGGTTCATTCGGTGCCGACCTGAGGGTAGAGAAGATTGGCCAAGGGCCCTGCCGCAACCTGAACCACCAAGGAGGGAGGAGCGATCTGGAGATCAGCCTCCCATCGGGACCATCGACTCCATCACCGGAGGCCCTCAAGGAGGAGCAAACCTTCCACGACTATGGAACTTGAGAAACCTGTAAATGTACTACTCACGACTTTATTTTGAACCAAAATTCCTTTCGCCTTCGCATGTCTTTCCCTTTCGGCATGGACTTGTTAAGATTGGGGGCGACCCTTCAAATAATTAAAACAAGGTCATATTAGGAACAGGAGCAGAACCTCATCCTAACATGAGCAAAATGAAAGTCTGATTATTTTAAGGTCGGACTGGGGGGGAGGCCCATATAACGGCCCTTGAGTGCCCCCACGGCCATGTTAGAGATGGGAGGAGAACCTCATCCTAACATGAGCAAAGTCAAAGGCCCGATTCTCTTAGACTGGATGGAGGGAGAGGCCCTTCAACGCCCTTACGCACCCCCGCAGCCACGTTAGGGACAGGAGGAGAACCTCGCCCTAACGTGAGTAAAGTCAAAGGCCCGGTTCGTTTGGACCGGATGGGGGGAGAGGCCCATCAATGCCCTTATGCGCCCCCGCAGCCACATTAGGGACAAGAGGAGAATCTCACCCTAACGTGAACAAGGTCGAAGGCCCGATTCCTCTTAGACTGGATGGGGGGAGAGGCCGAACAGCGCCCACATGTGCCCCCACAAGCCATGTTAGGGACAGGAGGAGAACCTCACCCTAACATTGCAAAATCGAAGGCCCGATTCCTCTTAGACTGGATGGGGGGAGAGACCGAACAGCATCCACATGTGCCCCCACAGCCATGTTAGGGACAGGAGGAGAACCTCGCCCTAACATGAGCAAAGTCGAAGGCCCGGTTCTTTTAGACCGGGTGGGGGGAGAGGCCCTTGCGACGACCCTTATGCGCCCCCACAGCCCCGTTGGGAACAGGACAGGAACCTCATCCTAACCCGAACCGAGATCGACCACGTCAAGGACAGAGGGGGAACCTCATCCTAATAACGACAAGGACCCGGCTGCCCAACGAAATTGGATAAGGGGAAAAGTTCCCTCAATGGCACCTCTACACTTCTACGCGACCCCTTAAAAGGCAAGGGGAGGACCCTCACTCGAAAAGAGGAGGAGAATTGAAAAGAAAAGTGACAAATTATGCCAGCAGCAGACGGGAAACAAACCACACCAAAGATCTAAGGAAACTCATCCTGGTAAAGATGGAAAGTTCCTACCAAACATCCCGATCTCTAAGAAGGCTCTTAACACGGGCCAAGAAAACAACGACACCTTCGAGGTAATGCGGAGTCCGGACCGCCAAGCTCGAGCCTACGGCCACAGACGACAAGAAGAGCAAATCAGCGTAGCGATGATTGGGCACCTCCAAACGATATCGATGTCGGATTAGTCTCAAAGACAAAAGGAATTCGGCGGATGACAACTTAATACAACACATAGACGAGGTAACACTAAATCTTCTTTTCATTTCATTCACGAAATATGCACTACAAAGCCTGGCAGGCTAAAGAAAGAAGAGCAAAATGACAAAAGCAAGACAAAACAACAAAAGAAAAAATGTATGCATGAAAAGACGGAAGGCCAAAAAGAGCCCTAGGAAAGCCCTGCTCCTTCCGACCTCGAGTTATCTGCTTCACCCCTTATCCAGGACTGCCTCAGATTTTCAACTTCTTCTTCTAGCTCTCTCTTTTCAGTAGCACATCCTGGAACGCCCGACGGAGTCGCTGGCTTTCATTCTCCACCTCTCGATGCTCTTTCTCAGGACCTCGAATTTTGCCTCCGCGTCCTTGACGGCCTGCTGCTCGCATGCCAGCTGGATCTTCAATTGCTGCAACTCAGCCATCCTCTCCCCAAGGGCGACAGAAAGCCCTTCGACAGTTCTTCTTTGGGACTGGAGTTCATTGGAATCCCGAGAAGAAGCGAGCTGAGCCCTGTCAGCCAGCTACCCTCAAAGATGGGCGACTTCGTCGGTCGCCACCCTGAGTCTCCCTTTATATTCATCCACCTACCTGCGCCAGCCGGCCCGATGCACGTCATAGCTCACCTCGACATCCTGAAGCTGCTGCTGAAGGTCGGAGACCTTCTTCGACCACTCCCGGTCACCATCGGCCGGGCCAAAAGTCGAGACGAACTTCCCTCCAACTGGCCAATCCTCTCCTGCGCAGCTGACAGTTCCACCCTGAGAGAACTGATCTTGGCAGCTTGAGCCCAAATTCGATCGCTGTCGCTCTTCTTGTGTTCCTCAAGCTCCTTCGTGAAGTCCGCCTACCTCTGCTGTACTCCATGATCCCCTTCACGTGGAGACTCCGAAAATGGGTGGCCTCCAAGGTGGCTTCAGAGTAACCCTCCCTTAACCTGCGAAGCTCGCCTTCCATCTTCTTCACCCCTTTTGTCAAATGAAGAACTTCCTTCTTTAGCGCTGGATCGTGGACTTCAGCGAATTCCCTGGGCAAGGGGAGTGCTTCGGCAGGACGCTGCCATCGGGAGACCAAGGCGTCAAGGCGCGTCTCATTGCAGAAAGAAAAACAAAAAGGAGAAAGGAAGAAGGAAGAAGCCATCCACGGCGAGAAATTCAACTTTATTGATAGAATGTTTCTTAAAGATAAAAGGAAAAGGAAAAATTTAAAAAAATATATATATATATACAAGTCGGAGGTCTCAGATCTCTGCGGTAGGAGTTGGGAGCTCGGTGTCCCTGGGAGGGAGGCTGCGGTAGTAGTAGCAGCAGGAGAGGGACCGGCCTCATCTTCAGACTCCTCGCCAAGAAGCTGAGGTCAAGCTCGGAAATTTTCTGGCACCTTCTCCTGGCAGAGCTCGAACCCTTGATGAATGCTTCTTGGCCAAATCGGACGTTCAGGTCCCTCATCTCCACGGAGGCCTTGAACTCCTCCACCGCAAGACCCCTGGCCTCTGAAACCAGGACTGGAATCTGCTCCACCAAGTTGGCGATCTCGGCCTCCGCCTTTCTCACCTCTCCTCCGAGGCCTGTTTCTCTTCCCCCGGGCCTGCTTTTCTCTCTCAGGGCCTCTTGGAGGGCAACTACTTCGGCGGCCTTTTCTTTGAGGTGAGCGACTTCGGCCCGATGATGCTCCTCCCCTGGATGGTGTCCCTCCTCGCCCAGTTCGTCGCCTCGATGTTGGCAAGGAGCTGATGCCCAATCTGCAAGGGTGGCTGGAGAATCAGAACAAAGGTCGGAAAGCTGATTGAATGAAGACTTGTTTACCTCGAGAAAGGACCCCAGGGAGTCCCAAACCCGCTGCTCAGGATCGACGCAGTCAATCCTCTCGACGACTTCAGGCAGAATGCAGCCGTGATCAACCGCTTGATCAAGTCCCTATCATTGAAGGGATTCTCCGGCTCTTCTTCGGAACCAAGGGACTCTTCAATGACGGCTCGACGGCTACTCCCCCTGTGAGCCACCGACTTCCTCCTCATCCCTCTCTCGACCCCGGGCACCTCCATGGAACGGACCCCCGAAATGGGAGCCCCAGTCGGCGGACTCCTTAAAGAGGCCCGGGGGGCCGTTGGTTCGGCGTCCGAAGGAACGTCGATCGCGAGATCCGCCTGGACAGGCCGTCGAGCTCGTCTCCTCCACCCTAGCCCTCTTTGCTGATCCGGAGGCTGCGGCACCTTTTCTTTTATGGGCCTTAAGGCCCCTGGCGAGCATCCGTGTTGCTTCGCATCCATTCCTAAAAAAAAAAAAATCAAAATTAGTAATGGGGTGAGAAGGGAAGAAGTGACACAAAAAAAAAAAGAGAGAAAAGAAGAGGGAAGAGAAAGAAAGGAAAAGAAGAAAGACAGAAGAAAAGAAGAGAAAAGAAAAGATGGAGTACTCGCGAGGTCCTGGGGGCTCAAGCCGATGTTGAACAAAAATTGCTCCCTCAGAAGGTTGGGAAGGGAAGGAGCGGAATAGTCAAGAAGCTTTCAGGCGCCTGAAGGTTGTCCTCCCCCAGACTGGGAGCCCGACGGACAGAGTTCCTCAGAGAGCCCCAAGGGGGCAGGCCCAGCCTCAAAGTTGGGCAGTGGACGAAGAGGTATTTTCCCTTCCAATTGTGGATTGAAGAGGGAGCCCCTTTCAGCAACCCCTTCTTGTCGAACTGAGGAGAGAAATACCACCAGTCCTTCACCGAAGGGTGACACTTGAAGGTATAGAAGTGCCTAAACAGAGAGAGAGATGGCTGAACCTCGACTACGTGGCAAAGGAAGAGAAATCCTATCAAAAATCTAAAAGAATTCGGAGCAACTAAAGCTAAAGAGATATCTAAGAAGCGAAAAAGGGCGACGATGAAGGATGGGAGCGGAAGCCGAAGTCCAGCACGGAACGCCTCCTGATACAAGCAAAAACGACCAAGTGGGGGATGGTAGCCCGGTCGGAGGGGCCAGGGAGCTCCAGGTCGTACTCCGGAGGAACTCCATACTGAACCCTTATCAGTAGGAGTTCATCCGGAGTCAGGGAGCAGGAAATGGCACCCGGTGCAAAGATCGGGCGAGGCTCGATCCCAGGGGTGGGTTCGTTTACAGGATGGGGCTCCTGGGGGGCTGAGGCGGAAGAACTCCCGGAACCGCTAAAGGTGGAGGTGCGGAAGACATTTCGAATGACTTCAAACAAAACCCTAAAGATCCCGAAGAAAATGGATGGGACAAAGGATGAGAGGTTGTGGAAGACCAACTCAGAAGAATGCAATAGAAGAAAATGGGGGAGAAAAGGCCCCTAAATGGCAAGAAGAAAAATGAAGGTTCTGGGACTAACCTAGATCACTCTGAAGGATGCAGAGGGGCGAGGGCAGGGGTGACTCGAAGGACCCTAGGGCAAAGAAGACGCCAAGGAGGGTCAGGACTCTCGGAGAAAAGGTGGATGTCGGTAGAAATTTTAGGCGAAAGGCGGGTTTAAATAGACCCTGGGATCCGACGCCATAATGATCGCGAATCCCCCAGGCCGACCCGCGCTCGACACGTGTCCCACTCACCACACGGGCGGCTAAAAGGGCGGACAGCTGACGGAGCCATTACTGTGCCGTACCTGAGCCAGCATACCAGCGAAAATTTCAAGGGTCCCTTCGAATCGCCCCGATTCGAAAAGACTCCAGCACGCGCGCATTTAATGACAAAATATCTGGGGGCGATCGTGCACAGGACTCAAGAGGATAACTTCGGTTGCGAAAATTTTTCTGTACTTCCTTCATTCGAGATTGAAACTCGAAAGTATGGGGACCGATGTTGGGTATAAAATACCCCCCAGCTGAAGTTCGTGATGGGAGTGACCCTCCGGGGATCCAACTGACTTTCGACCTCCGGCAACATCTCTTCAAACCTCCCGGGCGGCCGAGCCTCCGCCACACTCCCAAGTTTTGCCGAAGGACAGGACCCCACCAGCATCGACCAAATTCTTCACGACGTCCGGACTCCTACGGGAGCCGGACCTCGCCCACGACTCCACCTACAGGCTCCGCCCGAACTCCTACGGAGCCAGACTCCGCCGACGACTACTGCTGTAGGTAAACTTCCTCCGGACTCCTACAGGAGCCGGACTTCATCCCTGATTCTAATTGCAGGTAAACTTCCTCCGGACTCCTACAGGAGCCGGACCTCGACCACGACTTCATCTGCAGACTCCGTCCGGACTCCTACGGAGCCGGACCTCGCCCACAACTCCACCTGCAGGCTCCGCCCGGACTCCTACGGGAGCCAGACTCCGCCGACGACTCCTGCTGCAGGTAAACTTCCGGACTCCTACGGGAGCCAGACTTGTCCCTGATTCTAATTGCAGGTAAACTTCATCCGGACTCCTACAGGAGCCGGACCTCGACCACGACTTCATCTGCAGACTCTGTCCGGACTCCTACGGGAGCCGGACCTCGCCCACGACTTCATCTGCAGATTCCGTCCGGGCTCCTATGGGAGCCGGACCTCGCCCACGACTGCACTTGCAGGCTCCGCCCGGACTCCTACGGGAGCCGGACTCCACCGACGACTCCTGTTGCAGGTAAACTTCATCCAGACTCCCACGGGAGCCGACTTTGTTCCTGATTCTAATTACAGGTAAACTCCATCCGGACTCCTACAGGAGTCGGACCTCGACCACGGCTTCATCTGCAGACTCCGTCGGACTCCTACGAGAGCCAGACCTCGCCCACGACTCCACCTGTAGGCTCCGCCCGGACTCCTACGGAGCCAGACTCCGCCGACGACTCCTGCTGCAGGTAAACTTCGTCCGGACTCCTACGGAGCCGGACTTCGTCCCTGATTCTAATTACAGGTAAACTCCATCCGGACTCCTACGGGAGCCGGACCTCGCCCATGACTCCATCTGCAGACTCCGTTCGGACTCCTACGGGAGCCGGACCTTGCCCACGACTCCACCTGCAGGCTCCGCCCGGACTCCTACGGGAGCCAGACTCCGTCGATGACTCCTGTTGCAGGTAAACTTCGTCCGGACTTCTATGGGAGTCGGACTTCGTCCCTGATTCTAATTGCAGGTAAACTTCGTCCGGACTCTACGGGAGCGGACCTCGCCCACGACTTCATCTACAGACTCCGTCCGGGCTCCTATGGGAGCCGGACCTCGCCCACGACTCCACCTGCAAGCTCCGCCCGGACTCCGTCGATGACTCCTGCTGCAGGTAAACTTCGTCCGGACTCCCACGGGAGCCGAACTTCATCCCTGATTCTAATTACAGGTAAACTCCGTCTGGACTCCTACGGGAGCCGGACCTCGACCACGGCTTCATCTGCAGACTCCGTCCGGACTCCTACGGGAGCTGGACCTCGCCCACGACTCCACCTGCAGGCTTCGCCCGGACTCCTACAAAGCCAGACTCCACCGACGACTCCTGCTGCAGGTAAACTTTATCCGGACTCCTATGGGAGCCGGACTTCATCCCTGATTTTAATTACAGGTAAGCTCCGTCCGGACTCCTACGGGAGCCGACCTCGACCACGGCTTCATCTGCAGACTCCGTTCAGACTCCTACGGGAGTCGGACCTCGCCCACGACTCCATCTGCAGACTTCGTCCGGACTCCTACGGGAGCCGGACCTCGCCCATGACTCCACCTGCAGGCTCCGCCCAGACTCCTACAGGAGCCAGACTCCGCCGATGACTCCTGCTGCAGGTAAACTTCATCCGGACTACTACGGGAGTCGGACCTCGTCCCCAACTTCAATTGCAAGTAGACTTCACCCGAACTCCTATGGGAGCCAGACTTCGCTCGTCTCCAGCCCCAGCTACGGGAAAACTCCATCCGAGCTCCTGTGGGAGCCAGACTTCATCCCCGACTTCAACTGAAAGAAGACTCTGTCCGGGCTCCTGCAAGTGCCGGACTCCAAGCTCCTCTCAGACGGGTAGCTAGCCACCTCTCTCCGTCAGACACCCCAGTCGAACTCCGGTCGATAGGCCTGGACCCCTTGGCAAGCCACAGCAACAGCCACGACTCCGCTCCACCTCCTACGATGGATTTCGCACAGCTCCATCACCCCCTGGCAGGCCGCAGCAATGGCCACGACTCTGCTCCATCTCCTGCGATGGATTCCACGTGGCCCCATCACTCCCTGGCAGGCCATAATAATGGCCACAATCCTGCTCCACTTCCTGCGATGGATACCGCGTGATTCTTCATTCTCTGACAAGTCGCGACAACGGACGCCGCTCCACTCCCCGTGGCGAACCCCACGTGGCACGCCCTGGTGATAGCCACGGGTCCGCTCCACTACTCTCCGCAACAAACTTCCCCTGACTCTGAGCGACCCACTGCCAGACGGTTACGGGCATCGCTATCAGTTTGTTGCCCCCTCCGTCTATAAAAGGGGGACCCCAGATACGTTACTAAAAAAGCTTTATTTTCTATCCCAAAACTCTGCTAAAATTTCTGTTCGAGCACTCCATCCTTGTTGAGGCAGAGAACTAACTTGAGCGTTGGAGGGTCTTGCTGGAGCAACCTCACCTCCGGTTTAGACTTCTTTTGTAGGTCCCGACGGCAACCGCGACCCCCACAACTCTAGCTTCTCCGATGCAGGTGGATTTTTGCATCAACAAATCATATCTTATTAACTTGTCTTAGACATCAATAGGTCGATTGATCAGAATTGGTCAACTCAAGCGAATCAAGCTCAAATCAATGAGCCAAATTAGATCCTTAGGTTAATCGATTCTACATATAAGATTAATTGATTTGATCAATAATAATTATATGATCATTAACTTAATTGATCTGGTCCTCATCAATACTTAACTCGATTTGATCAATTACTTAATCGAATTAGACCCATATGACTCAAATCAAAAATTTTAAATGCAATCCTAATACATGACCTAATTAATGATTTTTTTATGATCAAAACTCTCATGCACAAATATAAATTTTAGATTCTAAAATTATATTTTAGATCTAAATTCTTTGTATAAAAGTAAATTTTAAAATATAAAAATAATTTTTAGGTTTTAACTCACAAACATATATTATATATATGTATGTAAAATCTAATCTAAACAAAATTTTAGATCTAAGCATGATATCATATATCTTATATACTAATTATGGATCAGATTAAAAATAAATTTATAATCTAAATATATAAATATATATCACATATATGAATCAAAATTTAGATCATATAAAGATTTTAGATTTTATGCATGCATCTATGTATCACATGAACATGAATTAGAACTATTTCTAGATCAAAATTCAGATCTATACATATAATTACATATCATCTATATGTACTAAAATTAAATTCAAAATTAAATTCTAAATTTGAAGATCCATCTATACATCTCATGTATCAAAGAAAAATCTAATTTTAAAATTTTTTCAAAAATATATATATCAAAATTCAGCATATAAAAATCTGTGGCTTTGATACCACTGTTGGAATTCGAAGTTTAATACATGCATATGTGTTTCAAAATATTATTTTTTAAATACTATAATGGAGAACAAGATTAAAACCCTTTTAATCTGAATTATGCATGCATAAAAATATAAAATCATATGGATCTATTTTGTATGCTGATATTGACGTATGCTGAAATTCAGATTATTATCAAATCACATACCTGTTTCGTAATTTTTTTCTTCAAATTTAGATCTGAAAGAGAAGAGGTTCTCTCTTAGCCGCATAAGTGTTTGACCTCTATGAGTGTCCACTTAGGATTAGACTGAAACAGCCCTCTTTAATCTGAATTTTTCTTCTCCAAAAATTTAGCCTACTGAATCTGAACGAAGCTTGGATCACGATCAACACTTGATCTTTTTCCTTCATCTTATTCTTCTCCTCTTATTTAGAGTTTCTTCTTGCTATGTGCTGCTACCAGATATTAGAAACCAGCAAGAAAGAGGCACCCAATAATTTTAGGCATGAAATTGTTGGGAAATGTATCCCAAAAAGCCAATCGTCAAGCTGTTGACGGTTGAGCAACCAAGTATTGTAATTGATTTGTTAATAAATAAAATATATTTGGCATCTTCATCATAAGCTTTCTTCTTCTAATGAACTCCGTTGTTACGATGAAGACCTTAGGACTATTTAAGTTTAATAAAGAGAAATTTATCGATTAGTCCTTAAAACTGTTCACGACCAAATGATAAGCTGTTAATAAGGACGACAACTTCTATCGAGCATAGGTCGCTGTAGGCCATATGGGTTGGTTGTCCTCTTAACCAAGGAGTGTGGAGACACTGGTATGGCATACAGATGAGATGTAAGGGTACATCATCATTGAACGTGACCAACTCTAGAGCATTCTGCTGTCGAGAATGTCTTTGATGGGATATGGTATAAGTATCCCTTAGACCTGAGATCACCTCAGTGACTTGCAAGCAACTCACTGTGCTTTGGTACTGGACTAACTAAATTTTTAATTCAGAAATGAAAGGCTTTTGGGCACAGTCAAGTACTTGCGAAGTCAAAGTGTGATCGAGATGGGATTGACCACTCCAAGAGTTGGAGAAGAATGAGTCGCTGTATTTCAATTTAGCAAAACCTTGGCCAGGGTAATCCATCAGATGGATTTGATATTTTGAAATACAATATGGACAACCTTATCAGAGTTGATAGTTGAACTTTCGGGTGTCCTATGATCATTTTGGTCAAGGGGATGAATTATATGAAAACTATATCCGCATGGGTTCTAAGGATGTTGTTCCACACATTCGACCTATCCGGTCATCGGGTACCATTGCTAGATGGTCACTTCGATTGGTATAAAAATTTATTCCTGTGCTACTAACTTAGGTTCGGACCTATGAGGTCACACACATTAGAGTTCATGATCCGATCGGATGGTTGATCAACGATTAAGAATCGTTCTAGGGTTAAATGATCAATACGATTGACATTTAACCCAATGCAAGTGTTGCAGGAGGATCGATTAGCAATTCGATTGCTAATTGGCTTAATTTGATTAAGTCAATGAGCTGAGATTAAGTCTAATTAAATATAATTTAATTAAATTTGGTTTGAGCTTGATTGGATCAAGTCCAATTGATTTATTGGATAAGCCAAGTGCAAAGAAAAACTAGTCCTAGTTCAACTAGGACTTGGATCAATCTAATTTCTAATTTGATTAGAAAATTAAATTAGATTTAAATATAATTTAATCTGATTAAATTAGGTTCTTAATTAGGTTAAGACCTATTTTAATTGGGTTGATCTAATTTTGATTTGATTTGGTTTGAGAAACCAAATTAAAACAAGTCATAAGATAGAATCCTGGTAAGACTAGGATTCCACCTTGCACCACATAAGCCTTCCCCACGCCCTCTCTCTCATTAACGCCAATCTCCTCTTATTTTGTGTGACAAAAGCCCTCTCCCAGGTCTCTCCCACGTTCACGAAAGGTCTCCTCTCTTCTTTCTTACATGGAAGGTGGTTTGGATCAAATCAAAAAGGAATAAGTTTGGATTTCGAATTCTATGAGATAGAGTTTTAGAAATCCAAAACTCTTTCAATTTTACACCAAATTTATCCAAATTTTTTTAAAATTTTTATAGATTTTAGGGTATACATTGTGCATCCTTTGCTAGTGATCCATGTATAAAATATGGAGGAGGTGCTCAAGAGTTGGGCACCCCTTAACTTGCCATGTTTGGATAAGCCTTGATCAGGTATTTGACCTAGACAAGGACTCTATCATATCTCTCTATATAAGATGACTTTCTTCATAAAATTTTGAAAAAGATAGAGCTTTGAGAGACCTTTGAGCTATCCAAAAATTAGAGAGAAATACCTTTGGATCGTGGAGATATAAAAGACACAAGTTAGGATGTCTAGAGAGAGAAACGAGAAGAAGAAGAGGGTCTTCTTCTAGGGTTATTTGTTTTTATATCTTTCCTCCCTCCATCTTGAGTTTTCTGAGAGTGTCTCAGATCTGAAACTCCTCCTTTTACTTTTCATCTTTGGAAGAGTCCAAATCAAGAAGAAGGAGGCACCTGATCAACTATCAAAGAAGGATCAGCGCAGTACTAGCATACTGTGCTGATTTTCTGAAGCAGGACTTCTGATCGAGATTCGTGGGCTTGTGTGGATGACTCCTAGAGGTCGGATGCATGTACGGTTTGCAACATCATCCTTAAGCCCGGATCAGTGAGGTTAGAATGTCTAACTTGCAAGATAATAGATCTGATCTATTGTTTAATACATACATTAGATGTAGTATAGAAACATGTTGATATGATCAACATGTAGTTTATGCTATATTTATATATTTTAATTTTTGATTTAATGCTATATAATAATCATGTAATAGGATATTAGATCTAGGGATTCTCTGATTTTATAAAATAATTTTGATTTATTTTAATCTTCCGCTGTATGATCTTGAAAAAGTTTCAAGATCTAACCCTGAAACCCTAGATCTGGTTCCTACAATTGGTATCAGAGCATAGATTCTTTATTACATGATTATTTATATATGTTTAGATTATTTCTTAGATTAGATCTAATTTATAATCTAATTATTAAATCTAAAATTAAAATTTTAGATCAATCACGAACTGCAAGGTTGTCCTGCTGTAAGGTTTACCCCTTACAGTGCAAAGGTTGTCCTAGTTTGTGTAGATCTATCTTTAATCATAAATTTGTTAGATATGATCTAGATTAAATTTATAATTTATTAGATTTAAAAGATATTTAAATCTTAAATAAAATCTCTTTGTTAATAATTTTTGTGCAAAAAAATTGTTTAAAGTTGAAATTATTTCAATTACATAAACCTGTTTAGATTAGATCTAAAGTAGTTTCATGTTTAATTCACTTGTATCTTGATTATGAATCAAACATGCAATATGGTTGGTAGAATCATATTGTAAAATTATTTTACAAATATGAAAATTATTTTTTTGAAAAGCCTAACCCAACCCTCAGTCCAAAACTTAATTAAGAATTAAGAAGTTGTTTGATTAGGTTCTAGGATTGTGAATTGAAGAACCTAAGACACAAACCATAACACATTGGGTTAATGGGTTAGTGGGAATTAGGTCCATTAATTGGGTTAGACCTATGGTTAGATTGAAGAAGGACTTAATTAGAGAATTTACTAAATCTAATCAATTATTGTCTTAGATTAGGTCAAGGATTCTCTAGATCAATTACAATAGTTGTAGTTGGTCAAGTCCATATCTTTAATGAGAACCAAATAGACTTGATTCTTGGCTAAGCGGTCTAGCACAAACTGTTCGGTTGATCTAATCGAAACTAATTAAACCAGTTGGTGTCTAAGGTAAACCAGACCGGTGGTTTTTAATTGGAAGCCTGCTTACCTGGCCATTTCTGATGGTATCTAAGGCAAGCTTTGACAGACCCTCCCACTGATCGAACTTACCTGGCCTCTTGGTGAAATTATATTTTGATCGGATCACTTGACTATTCGAGCTGACCCATGTCAGCTAGGTAAATCAGTGTGACTGATTTAGGTGCTCCTAGACCAGCCCTGGTCTCCCTTAAGCTGACTTGGTGAAGCCAGTGGGAGGATCATGATAAGCTGGTTCATCTGACCTCATCCTCTATATTATTTAAATCTTCTAAAATTATTAGGTCTTTAAAATGATAAAGTTATGGAGATAACTGAGTCATAGCCTCCCATTAAGGTGTTTGATAATGAGTCCATTAACTCAATAATCATTGCAGACCCAAAGGCCTGGTGCTTGTTGACTAATGGAATTATCACTCATCATATGATGACTTGGAAGTGTCTCTCTAATGGTGATTAGGTGAGCCAACCAAAGTTCGGCTTAATCATTCGTTGGTTAGATACATCAAGTATGATCATGTTAATGGTTGGACCTAACCGGATCCTTACAGTGGAGGCCAAAGCCTACTGATTAGGTTTCTGGGGCAAAATTAAAATTACTAAAAATTATTTAGAGAAACAATTGATTATGAACCTACCCTTAGATGTACATGGGTTGGCCAACCAAAGTTGGGCTTGTGTGCAGTCTAAGTGGATTCTAGTACCCACTAAGGAATTAGGGTAATTCTCGAATTAGAGGTAGAGGCTACCAATTCGAATAAAATAGTGGGAGAAACCTTTTGATTAAAGTCCAAATCTTTAGGTTTAATGAATCAATTACTAATTAGGTTATGGTTCTCCTTTGTACAAATATGGCCACTTTCCTATCGCTCTGATCATTGTTGGACAATGATAAGTTGGTGGGACCCAACTTCGGTAGCTAGTACCGAAAGTTGAAGATAGTCCTGGAGCATGAACGGATCCTATATGTGATAATAGATCCTACACCGAGGAGCCAGCTGCCAATGCACGTGGAACAGTCAGAGACACTTACCAGAAGTGGCTCAGTGACCGAACCATGGTGCGCTGTATCATGCTGGCTACCATGAGCGATGAGTTCAGTCACAGATTCGAGATGGCTCAGCCAAAGGACATGCTTCAAGTGTTGGAGGATGCCTTTGGCACACCCGATGACGTAGAGAGGCACAAGACTAGTTGTGCCATCTTCAACGCCAAAATGCGGGATGGTGCCTCTGTCACTGATCATGTATTGTACATGATCGAGCTGATGGAACGATTGAGCAAGCTCGGCTTTCCCTTGCATGAGCAGCTTGGGAAAGATGCAATACTAAACTCACTGCCCAAGTCTTATCTCCCATTCCTCACTCATTATAGAATGACAAAGCCTGAAGTAAACTACCATGAATTACTGGGGTTGCTTCAGAACTTTGAGAAAGATAACCAACTCTATAAGGAGTCGGTGAACTTAGTGGGAGGTTCGTCTTCTGATTCTCGACCTTTTAAGAAAGGAAGAAGAACAAGAAGAAGAAAGTGAAGAAGGTACAAGTTCAGGCTGGGATATCAGTGCAGAGCCAGACCAAAAGATCAAACCTGATAAGAGTCTATTCTACTGGCAAGCACCCTAGATTAGATAGTGTGTCAGATATCTACTTATGGCACTGTAGGCTAGGTCATATAAACAAGAACAGAATAAATAGGTTGACTCAAGAGGGAATCCTCGAAGTCAGTGATTGTGAATCACTTCCAACCTGTGAGTCCTATCTTCTTGGTAAAATGACCAAGTCACCTTTTACTGAAAAAGGTGAGAGAGCTACTGAGCTCTTGGGTCTAGTACATACTGATGTATGCGGGCCCATGAGCACCAATACTAGAGGTGGATATTTCTACTTCATAACTTTCACGGATGACCTATCCCGATATGGATATGTCTATCTGATGAAACATAAGTCAGATTCATTTAAAATGTTCACATGATTCTGAAGTGAAGTAGAAAAACAAACTGGGAAGAGTATTAAAACTCTTCGATCTGATCGAGGAGGAGAATACCTTTGTAGTGAATTTCTCACATATCTAGGAGAGAATGAGATTCTCTCCTAATGAACTCCTCCAGCAACACCACAGCATAATGGTGTGTCTGAAAGGAGGAATCGGACTCTGTTAGACATGGTCTGATCCATGATGGGTTTTGCTAGCTTGCCGATATCCTTCTGAGGATATGCACTCGAATCGGCCTGTTATCTATTAAATAGGGTTCCAAGTAAGTCTGTAATTAAGACTCCATATGAGATATGGACGGGATGTAAGCCAGAACTTTCACACCTTAGGGTCTGGGGGTGCCCGGCCTATGTCAAACGATTAGTCACAGACAAACTTGGACCTAGGTCTGACAAATGCTCATTCATAGGGTACCTCAAAGAGATAAAAGGATATTTTTTCTACCATGCTGATGAACAAAAGGTGTTCGTCAGCCTTAAGCAATCTTTTTAGAAAAGGAGTTCCTTGGTGAAGGAACCGTTGCCTCTAAGGTTGAACTTGATGAAGTTCAACAGGTAGAAGGACCGACACCAATAGCTGAACCTGAGTCAGATATGATTAGATCAGATTCGAAGCCCAATGTACCTGCACCATTAAGGCGATCCGGTAGAGTACCACGTCAGCTGGACAGATACTATGGTTTTTTGATCCAGAACAGTGATCCCATCGAACTTGATGAGAATAATGAAGATCCGATCACCTATATGGATGCAATGCAGAGATCTGATTCTGAGAAATGGCTTGAAGCCATGAAATCCAAAATGGAGTCCATGAAGGTCAATGATGTATGGACATTGGTTGACCCACCTGAAGGGGTTAAACCCATTGGGTGTAAATGGGTCTTCAAAAGGAAGAGGGGCGCAGACGGAAAGTGGAGACCTATAAAGCCCATCTGGTTGCCAAGAGGTATCGTCAACGTTATGGTATTGACTATGACGAGATATTTTCTCCTGTGGCAATCTCAAATCCATTCGGATAATGCTTGCAATAACTGCCCATCTGGATTATGAGATCTGACAGATAGATGTAAAGATAGCTTTCCTGAATGGAGAGCTGACCGAAGAGGTGTATATGATACAACCTGAGGGGTTTACATCCACAGATGAGTCCAAGGTGTGAAGCTTCAGAGATCCATTTATGGATTGAAGTAAGCTTCTCGGAGTTGGAACATATATTTTGATAAGGTGATCAAAAGTATGGCTTCATTAAGAATGGAGAAGAGCCCTGCATCTATAAATGGGCAAATAATCCAGTTGTGGTATTTCTTGTCTTGTACGTGGATGACATTCTTTAATCGGAAATGACATCCCCACACTACAGGGAATAAAAGTTTGGCTGTCATCACAGTTCTCCATGAAGGACTTGGGTGAAGCATCCTACATCCTAGGGATGAAGATCTATAGGGATAGATCTAAAAGGATGCTTGGGTTATCCCAGTCCATGTACATAAACACTGTGCTGAAGAGGTTCAGCATGGAGAATTCTAAGAAGGGCTATCTACCGATAGGTCAAAGAATTTCTCTCTCTAAGAAGGATTGTCCGATAACTCCTGAAGAGAGAGAGCGTATGAGTAGAGTCCCATATGCTTCAGCGTGGGATCTATCATGTACGCCATGAATGTACAAGACCAGATGTGGCATACTCACTAGGAGTAGTGAGTAGATACCAATCTGATCCTGGAGAAAATCACTGGAAAGTGGTTAAAGCCATCCTTAAGTATTTGAGAAATACTAAGGACCAATGGTTGGTTTATGGCGAGTCAGATCTGAAACTTGTGGGGTTCACAGACTCTAACTTCCAATCTGACCATGATGATAGCAGGAGCGTGTCGGGTTATATCTTTACTCTGAATGGTGGAGCATCTGCTGGAAGAGTTTCAAGCAGCATACTGTGGCAGACTCTGTTTGTGAAGCGGAGTACATCGCAGCATCGGATGCCGTGAAGGAAGCTGTGTGGCTGAAAAAATTCATCAACAGCTCGGAGTAGCACCCTCCCATGATGGTCCGGTCCTGCTCTACTGCGACAGCACTGGTGCCATAGCTCAGGCGAAGGAACCCAAAGCACATCAGCGGACGAAACAAATCTTGCGCCGCTTCCACCTGGTCTGGGAGATCATGGATCAAGGTGACATCGACCTTCAGAA
Source organism: Elaeis guineensis (assembly GCF_000442705.2). Classification (NCBI taxonomy): domain Eukaryota; kingdom Viridiplantae; phylum Streptophyta; class Magnoliopsida; order Arecales; family Arecaceae; genus Elaeis; species Elaeis guineensis. The sequence continues at coordinate 84,432,682 of NC_026003.2, forward strand.
GATCGATGGAAAGGAGAACCTGGCCGACCCCTTCACTAAAGCCCTGACAATAAAGGAGTTCGACAACCACAAGTCAAAAATGGGTATTAGATACTGTGCCGAGTGGCTTTAGGACAAGTGGAGTTGTTGGGAAATGTGTCCCAAAAAGCCAATCGTCAAGCTGTTGACGGTTGAGCAACCAAGTATTGTAATTGATTTGTTAATAAATAAAATATATTTGGCATCTTCATCATAAGCTTTCATCTTCTAATGAACTCATTGTTATGATGAAGTCCTTAGGACTATTTAAGTTCGATAAAGAGAGATTTATCGATTAGTCCTTAAAACTGTTCACGACCAAATGATAAGCTGTTAATAAGGATGATAGCTTCTATCGAGCATTGGTCGCTGTAGGCCATATGGGTTGGTTGTCCTCTTAACCAAGGAGTGTGGAGACACTGGTATGGCATACAGGTGAGATGTAAGAGTACATCATCATTGAATGTGACCAACTCCAGAGCATTCTGCTATCGAGAATGTCTTTGATGGGATATAGGTATAAGTGTCCCTTAGACCTGAGATCGCCTCAGTGACTTGCAAACAACTCACTGTGCTTTGGTACTGGACTAACTAAATTTTTAATTCAGGGACGGAAGGCTTCTGGGCATAGTCAAGTACTTGCGAAGTCAGAGTGTGATCGAGATGGGATTGACCACTCCAAGAGTTGGAGAAGAATGAGTCACTGTATTTCAATTTAGCAAAACCTTGGCCAGGGTAATCCATCAGATGGATTTGATATTTTGAAATACAATATGGACAACCTTATCAGAGTTGACAGTTGAACTTTGGGGTGTCCTATGATTATTTTGGTCAAGGAGATGAATTATATGAAAACTATATCCGCATGGGTTCTAAGGATGTTGTTCTACACATTCGACCTATCCGGTCATCGGGTACCATTGCTAGATGGTCACTTCGATTGGTACAAAATTTATTCCTATGCTACCGGCTTAGGTTCGAACCTATGAGGTCAACACAAAATGATCAATAACCGATTGACCATTTATAACCCCAGTGCAAGTGTTGAAGGAGGATCGATTAGCAATTCGATTGCTAATTGACTTAATTTGATTAAGTCAATGGACTGAGATTAAGTCTAATTAAATATAATTTAATTAGATTGGTTTGGACTTGATTGGATCAAGTTCAATAGGTTTATTGGATAAGCCAAGTGCAAGAAAAAACTAGTCCTAGTTCAACTAGGACTTGGATCAATCTAATTTCTAATTTGATTAGAAAATTAAATCAGATTTAAATTTAATTAATCTGATTAAATTAGGTTCTTAATTGGGTTAAGACCTATTTTAATTGGGTAGATCTAATTTTGATTTGATTTGGTTTGAGAAATCAAATTAAAACAAGTCATAAGATAGAATCCTAGTAAGACTAGGATTCCACCTTGCACCACATAAGCCTTCCCCACGCCCTCTCTCTCATTCAATGCCAATCTTCTCTTATTTTGTGCGACAAAAGCCCTCTCCCAGGTCTCTCCCATGTTCACAAAAGGTCTCCTCTCTTCTTTCTTACATGGAAGGTGGTTTGGATCAAATCAAAAAGGAATAAGTTTGGATTTCGAATTCTATTAGATAGAGTTTTAAAAATCCAAAACTCTTTCAATTTTGCACCGAATTTATCCAAATTTTTTTTGAAATTTTCATGGATTTTAGGGTACACATTGTGTACCCTTTTCTGGTGATTCATGTATGAAAATATGGAGGAGTGCTCAAGAGTTGGGCGCCCCTTAACTTGCCATGTTTGGATAAGCCTTGACTAGGTATTTGACCTAGACAAGGACTCTATCATATCTCTCTATATAAGATGAGTTTCTTTATAAATTTTTTGAAAAAGATAGAGCTTTTAGAACCTTTGATCCATCCAAAAATCAGAGAGAAATACCTTTGGGTCATGGAGATATAAATGACACAAGTTAGGGTGTCTAAGAGAGAAACGAGAAGAAGAAGAGGGTCTTCTTCTAGGGTTATTTGTTTTCATATCTTTCCTCCCTCCATCTTGAGTTTTCTGAGAGCGTCTCAGATCTAAACTCCTCCTTTTACTTTTCATCTTTGGAAGAGTCCAAATCAAGAAGGAGGCACCTGATCAACCATCAAAGAAAGATCAGCGTAGTACTAGCATACTGTGCTGATTTTCTGAAGCAGGACTTCTGATCGAGATTCATGGCTCGTGTGGACGACTCCTAGAGGTCGGACATGTGTGCGGCTTGCAACATCATCCTTAAGCTCGGATCAGCAAGGTTAGAACATCTAACTTGCAAGGTAATAGATTGATTTATTGTTTAATACATACATTAGATGTAGTATAGAAACATTTGATATGATCAACATGTAGTTATGCTATATTTATATATTTTAATTT